>NW_005871397.1:697653-701348 GCF_000147115.1 Myotis lucifugus | reverse complement strand
TTTGTCTCCGAATTTTGGCTGCTTTCCCTGTGTTGGTAGAGTGGCTTTCTTATGCTAGGTGTGCTATAGGGCCCAGTGGCTCAGCCTCCCCCAATTACCTGAGGTGGACACTCTCTGGTGCACCCCTTTGTGGGCTTTGTGCACAATCTCTGTTGTAGTTAAGCCTTGATTGTTGTAGGTATCACTGGGAGGAATTGACCTCCAGGTCAATTGGCTGTGAGAATCAGCTGTGTCTGCAGTGGGAGAACTTCTGTGCTGGAGACACCCCTCCGGGGCAAGACTTGCTTCAGTGGGGCTTTGGTGCTCACTGATTCTGCCCCCTGAGTGTGTCCCTTATGGATCTGAGGAGTTGTAATCTGGATGGTCCCACTCTGACCACTGGGTACACTGGCTCTTGGATCTCTAGGGAGGTGCTAATTTAGCCTCTGCCTGAGGCTACCCAGCAGGAGCTATGGAGAGATCTGCAGATTCCTCTTCTTTGTTTTGGGTTTGGAGATGCCCAGATGAGGCCCAGCTGTGAAGCAATGCAAGCTGCTGTGGGGCCTTCTTTTGGATGTTCTGGGTCTCTCTGACCCAGCTGCAGTTTGTTAGGTAATTTTCAGATTGCAAAGGGCCAGGCCTTTCATATGCAAAAGCCTCTGCACACAGCTTGGGTGGGGTGGGATCTCAGGGAATCAATAGGGCAGATCAAACAGCTATGGCTGATCCTCAGCCCTGCCCTAAGAGGCCCCGGGTCCCAGTGTCCTGCAGTAATTGCTGCAAGCACCTCTGAGAGAAAGCCGCCCTCGAGTTCCACCCAACGCCAGACAGTCCAGTTTCTCCCTGTATGAGTCTGGGTCCCCAGAGACTTGCCCGGAACTGGAGTTCAGAGCAGTAGGGAGAAGACAACCGCGTCCTCAGTTGCCTCCATACCTCTGAGTCTCAGTGTGCTTTTCTCTTTCCTTCTAGTTGTAGAATTTCCACTCAGTCAGCCTTCCTATGGTTCTGGATGATGTCCGTTTTGTCTTTTACTTGTATTTTTGAAGTGGTTGTGTGAGGCAGCAATTTCAGGTGTTTACCTATGCCACCATCTTGGTTCTATCAAGTATAGTGTCCTGCATGTAGTTTCTAATAAATCTTTGTTCATTGAAATATTTGTCTAGCTTAAGAACTATTTCATCACATGAAAAAGTGAGTAATATGTTTTATTTAGATTTGATATTACAGGTTAACTCTACCACTAAATATGTCTGAAATAGTTTCCTTTGGAATTAGAAATAGGAGACTCAAGAGTAAAAGGAAATTATCTTTCTTAAATTTCAGAGACAGAAGACAATGAAGAAGTATTAACACTGAATTAGAGGGAAGAGTGCTTATACATACCCTTCATTAAGATCCAAAATCCTGGTTCTGTAATTGATTTTGAGACCATTTTCTTAACTTAGCATGTATTTAAGTACTTAATTGCTATGTTAACTTCTCTATAAAGTGAATTAAACTGAGTTAAGCTCCATATTTGATGGGTTCATCATTTAAGGCAACATATCAAGTATAACTAAAGAAATAATAAACAAATAAATAGTTGATTTGTTTACAAACTACCCAAGCTGCCCCACAGTGGTGTTGACCTGCCCTGGCCTCTGATACACTTACTCCATCCAGGACCTCTGCTCACTTATTTGTGGGCACCTCTCTCCTAAGAAAATGCCTTCTCCTTCTAGTCTGCTCTGTCTAGGTGATTTAAGGATGGATGCTTACCATGGCAAATGATTTTATAATCATTGATCAGAGGGAAATCATAGGATAAGGTTACTGGTAAGCTTTGACCACCGGTTTATCTCCTAATACTACATGACATCGTTCATCCACAGGATTCTGGGTAACCAGAATTTCAAATTTATGTAGAAATATAATAAAAGTATCTGAAATGGTTATGGAGAATTAAATGGGGTCATTTAATTCCCTTAGTACACCCCTGGGTTTCTTTGAAAGACAGCTATGAATGTTCCAAGTTTTGTTTTTATTCCTACAGAATCAGAATAGTTTAGATTCCCTTAAGCAGGAACAACATAAAACAATACCCCACTTGACCTTTTGCCACAATCGACTCTTTAAAAAACAGAAACAGAAAACTTAAAAAGAGAATCTATTTTTAAAGAGTTGTTCCAAATGCATCCTTGCCAGAAATTTAAACTGCTCTCCTCCATACTGATTGTTGTGAAAATACATGTTACTATTGTTTTCAAACTCTTCTATACCTTTTAGAAAGAGGTATCAGTGTTTCTCTGAGGGAAAATAGCTCTAATGATAAAGGTTTTATAAGATACAAATTAGTGAATATTCTCTGAATTCATTTGTAGAAAATGCTAAACCTATTGCCTTCGCCATTCTAGAAGGTACTACACTCCAGAGATGTATATATGGTAGATGTCTATTTTCTTCTGCTCCCCCTCTAATGCCGCCCCCCCCCCCCACACCCCTGCTTATTGGGAGACTTTTCTCCTTGGATCTCTTGCATTTCTGCGCATCTTGAGTGAGGCACTGGCTGCCCTTGTTGTGGATTATCTTTTCAATAATGTTTATATAGCAAACAGCCTTAGAATATAGAGGTAGTGTCTCTTTGAAGCAAAGAACAGGTTTGTTTACTATCCAATATGACAAAGATAGTGTCTTCCTCTCAGGGCCAAGGTCAGGCATGCATATGGCCCACTGCAAAAGATTTGGGTTCCCTGAGCTTGGGGTGTCTCACCTGCAACACAGCCTGGCTCTCTTCCCATGATCCTGTGGGAACTGGAGCCTGGAACCAATGTAAATGCTGATACTCTGGCTACTAACGGTTGGTGTGAACGACATACTGTTCTTTTTCTCTAACACAGAAATATTGTACCTTCTGCCAGAACCCATGAAACTGTAGCAGGCTAACTTGTTAGCTTGCAAATAGGGTAAAATATATTTATGCTACCCTAGTTTCTGCTTTGAGTCCTTTCCCAAGACACACCTGCATCTTTGCCCTTTGGTTTCCTGAGAGAACCGGTGTCTACGTAATAAATCTCCCTTTTATTTAGGCTTAAATGGGCTTCTGTTATTGTAATCAAAATAGTTCTGATAAGCCGAGAAAGTCTGTTTCTTTCTGAAAATTGAACAATAGGGGGAAATAGTCAAGGGGTTTTCTAAGTGCTTTCATTCAGTAAATCTTTGTTGAGCCGCTGAAGGCATTCCAATACGTATTATGCTGAATGCTGGGGCTGCAATAGTAAACAGCATATGGTTCATAGAATTTCAATTCTCCTAAGAGAAGCAGCCTAAAATATCAGTAAACCAGCACATAATAGTGGCAAATGGTGGGAATGCTGTGAAGAAGAAACAGAAGAGGGACAAAGGCAGATAGTAAAAAGGGAGGCTGCCTTGCAAAGAGTGGATGGAGAAGGTGGCTTTGAGAGAGCCATGGTTAAGCTGGAACGTGAAGGATGAGAAGGCAGAAGACTGGAACAAACGGAAGGGATAGTAAGTGCCAAGGCCTTGAGATGGGAAGGGCTTAGGAAATGTAAACGTTTAGAGAAAAACAACTGTGAAAAAAATGTAGTGAGTAAGTGAAGGACTGCCGGGTGGTGCAGGGGGGGATTAGGCATAAGCCAGAGTACTCGGGGCCTGGGAGGCCAAGGTGAAGGAGCTGGAATTATTCTATGTACACTGGGAAGCTCTTGAAGATTTTTTAA
>NW_005871397.1:613912-697553 GCF_000147115.1 Myotis lucifugus | reverse complement strand
TTTTTTACAGAGAGGAAGGGAGGGGGGATAGAGAGGGAGAAACATCGATGAGAGAGAAACATCAATTAGCTGCTTCCTGCACACCCACTACTGGGGATGTGCCCGCAACCAAGGTACATGCCCTTGACTGAAATCGAACCTGGGACCCTTCAGTCCGCAGGCCGACACTCTATCCACTGAGCCAAACCAGTTAGGGCAGCTCTTGAAGATTTTAAGCACTTGAGTGACAGGACCCAATTTACATTTAAGAAAATGAGTTTTCAGTTTCTCTATAAGCTATTTGTTTCTGTTTTGTTTCAAAGATACTTAAACTCCTACACTAAAATTTTAAATTGCTTTTCTCTAATTACCATCACTCTTTTCTTATAAGTCAAGGTAATCTTGACAGTAATTGAAAATGTCTCTTTACCTAAATATAATTGTATCTATTTTTATGAACTATGAAAAGAAACTTAGTTGTTAGAATTAGCTAATTATAAAATGATAGAAAACAGATATTACACAATTATTTTGAATGCATTTCAGGAAACTCAAATAACATTTTAAATTATATTAAAAGATAATGATCCTTATACTGTTTTTGTTTGGGGGAAATAAAAATTCATGTTGGATATTAAAAAAAGAAAAAAAAAGAAAATGAGTTTTGCTGCTGCATGGAGGATGGGCTGGAGTTAAGCAAAGGTGGAAGCAGAGGCCAGTGAAGAGGCTGTGGCTTTGTCCAGGAGAGAAGGGATGGTGGCCGAGAACAGTGGTGGCAGAGAAGACAGTGTGAGGAGATGGGACAGTGGATGTGGGTGGGGGCAGCAACCTGGGAGAGTGGTGGGGTGGGGACTCCGGGGTAGAAATGAAGATGGCCTTTGGGGCTATGTTTACCATGATATTTCTATGTCATGTCCAGTGTTGGTCATTGGAGACGGGAGCCTAGAGTCAGATGCAAGATCTAGGTTAGAGATATAAATTGGGGGGTCATCAACATATACATGGTGTTTGGTCCCAGGAGCCTAATCTCTAGGCTTCTTTCAGTTTACTCTCTTTCTCCAGCCTTGGTGCCCACCCTCCCCAAATCAGAACACACAGGAACTTCTCAATCTCCTGCAAACCACTCACAGAATATGAAGAACCTGGAACACCATCCCCAGAGTTCTCTCCACCTAATGGTACTGCCATTTCTTCCACGTTGGCGGGCTCTTCCTCTAAGGTGGCCTCCTCCCAGAGACGCTGGCAGGCAGGAGTCTTTGTTTTCAGCCCCCACCTCCACCTACCTGGAGGTTTTCTGCTGACACAGGTTCATGTGGTTAGGATTCTGGGTCCTTTTCCACATTTATATCCTTCCATGTTCATGTCCGTAAACTGCAATAACGTTCCGCGCGCTCCCCTACCCCCAAGCATAAGTGTTTCTTGGATAAAGACAGTTTTTTTAAATCATACCATTCACCCATTTTAGGTGTATGATTCAATGAGGTTTAGTCAGTGTACAAAGTTGTACAACCATCCCCACCATCTAATTTTAGACTGTTTTTATCACCCCCTAAAAATCTCTCGTGCTTTGATGCAGCCACTCCTGTTCCCTCCCCTGCAAGTCCTGGCACACACAAATCTATTTTTGGCCTTTTCTGACATTTCATATAAATGGAATCATACAATATGTGGTCTTTGTGTCTGACTTTTTACTGAGCATAATGTTTTTTAACTTCATCCAAATTGTAGCATATGTCAGCATTTCATTCTTTTTTAATTGCTGAATTTCTCTCTATTGTATGGATAAACCACATTTTGTTGTACCCGTTCATTTGTTGATGTCTACTTGGGTTCATTTTGGCTGTTATGAATAATCTATATATATAAAACCCTAATATGCAAATAGACTGAATGGTGGAACAACTAAACAACCAGTTGCTATGACATGCGCTGACCACCAGGGGATGCCTGCAGAACATAGCAGGCGTCAGCAGCAGGCGGCAGAGCACAGAACATGGCGGGCGTTGGCCGTGGCAGGATGGTGGAGCAGGTGAGTGGGGGCGCCAGACCAAGGCGGGGCGCTGGTTGCTGTAATCGGGGCAAGCCTCTTGTGGTTACTGAAAATTCTTTGCTCCAGCATGCTGTGGTCCCACCCAGAGCTCGCACCTGCTCCTGGCACCAGCTCCGCTCGCACCTGCTGCCAGTGCCTGGCGCCGGCCCCAATCTCTGGGCACCATCAGCGGGTGAGAGCGGTGGCTGCTGGCCCTGATCATCCCTTAGGGCTTTTCCACCTACCCCTGCTCCTGAGGGGCCAGCAGCCGTCTCTCGCACCCACTGCTGGTGACAGCCCTGCTTGTACCCACTGCTGGCGCTGGCCCCTTTTGCACCCACAGCTGGCACCGGAGCCGCCACTCCCACCCGATGCTGGTGCCCGGTGCCGTCAGCAGGTGCGAATGGGGCCGGTGCCATCAGCATGTGGGAGCAGCGGCGGAGGGAGTAGGGCTGCGGCAGACAGGGGACCTGGGGCTATGGTGAGAGGGGCCGGGCAGGGACCCAGAGGATGTGCCAAGACCCACCCCTGTGCCAACCGCAGCCTCGTGGCCCACAGTTCCTTTCAAGGTGCACGTATTTGTGCACTGGGCCCCTAGAAATAACATTCTTAGTCACCAACCTCACTCAGATGTGGAAAGACTTACTTAATTTTTAAAATTGTGGGTTAAGATGGTATAATTTGAGGTGACATTTCCTCTATTTTCCAATTTTTCGGAAATTTATTTACACTGTGTGTAAGTTTTAATTTGTTTGATTTAAAATTTATTATGAAATAGTTCAGCCAACATGAAAGCTTTCACATTGGCATAAGAAGCATAATGACAATCATGTTCCAACCACAGTTCAAGAAATATCCTTCTGGCCTGGCTGGCATGGCTCAATGGTTGAGTGTTGACCCATGAACCAGGAGGTCACGGTTCGATTCCCGGTAAGGGCACACGCCCAGGTTGCGGGCTTGATCCCTAGTTGGGGGCATGCAGGAGGCAGCTGATCAATGATTCTCTCTCATCATTGATGTTTCTCTCTCTCTCTCTCTCTCCCTTCCTCTCTGAATCAATAAAAAATCTATAATAATAAAAGGGTAATATGCTAATTAGACCGGACGTCCTTTCTGATGAAGCCAGGGCTGGAGGGAAGCCAGCTCGGGTCCCAGGTGCCTGCCGGTGGCCAGAGAAGGGAAGCCTGGGTCCCGGGTGCCGGAGGGAAGCCAGTGCCGGCAGCTGGGGGAAGGAAGGCCTACTCTTGCACAAATTTTTGTGCATCGGGCCTCTAGCATATATATATATATATATACACATATATATATATAAAAAGAAATATCCTTCTGTCCAGGAGATAACCTCTGTCATGAATTTTTTTGTTGTTGTTAATCCTCACCCAAAGATATTTTCCCATTGATTTTTATAGAGAGTGGAAGGGAGAGGGAAAGACAGAAACATCAATGTGAGAGAGACACATCATATGGATTGGTTGCTTCCTGCACACGCCCCAACCAGGGCTGGGGATCAAGCCTGCAACCGAAGTATATGCCCTTGACTGGAATCAAACCTGAGACCCTTCAGTCCATGGGCTGATGCTCTACCCACTGACCCAAACTGGCTAGGGCACTGTCATGAATTAAAAAAAATTTTTTATCTTCATTGTTGAAAGTATTACAGATATCCCCTTTTCCTCCCTATTGACCCCCTCCATCCCACTCCTGCCCCCTCCTCAGGCCTTCACCACCCTATTGTCTGTCCTCTATTATGAATTTGTATTTCACTTCTATTTATATATATGCATTCTGACACAATATACAGTATTTTTGCAGAGTTTTAGACTGAATAATACACTATATAAAAAATAATGGTACCATGTATTATTCTTCCCAGTACATTAGTACTAACTTATTTTCATATTTTTTTGTAAGAGAACATTTATTTGGTAAATTAAAGAGGTAGAAGACGTAATTCCTAGAAGAAATGGGCTTAGAAGATAATTTATAGAGGTAAAGGAAGGGCCCTTGGAGCTTGGGAGTGAGGGAGCTAATGGTAAGTGCCTGGGGGGGAGGGGCAAGGGAGGAGGAGGAGGAGGAGGAGGAGGAGGAGGAGGAGGAAGGGAAAGGCTGGGGCTTGCTCCCCGCAGGGAGAGAGCCAACTCATGTTCACTTTCACAATAACCATATAAAGTAGAAACAATTACATCTGTACTTCGCAGATAAGGAAACTGAGGCTGACAGAAGTGAAGCGACTTGCCAAGGCCACGCAGTTAGTGAACAGTGGAGGTGGGTTTGGCTTCAGCAGTCCGCCTCTAGAGCACCCAGTGGCTCTGCCACACTGTTTCAAATGCAGCTCTTCTGTGTCCTTTCGCAACCTGCTTTTCTCCTCCACGTTATATTTGTGAGATTCCCCATAACGATATGTGCAGCCTTAGTTTATTCCTTTTTATTACTGTATGGTATTCTGTTCAATCAATGGGCCACAATTCATTTTTCCATGCTGCTATTGATAGAGACTATAACGAACAGCGCTGCAAGCACATTCTTGTACAGTCTCCCTGTGCACATGTGCAAGAGTTATCTGTAGGGTATACACCTACAGGAGGGATTTCTGAGTCATGTGATATGTATATCTTCAAATTAACTCTGTATTTCCAATTATTCTTCAAAATGGTTATTATATAATCGTACTTTTAAGAAATCACTTTGTAAAAAATTCTACTGTCCATGGTTACAATATATAAAATAATCAAATACTACAAGAAAGGACAAGAAAGTGAGAAGAAATAGAAGCTAAAACAATAGTTAAGTAACCTGAATTGGCCATTTATAATTTCTTACCTCTAAGGGCCTGCAACAGAGATGAAACTTTCCTCTCCTTCTCCTTTCCTGCTACGCTGTATTCAGCTCTCAGACCTTCCCTGAAAAGCATGTATGTGATATATTATAAATATTAGCATCTCTGAATTCTTCCTGGAGGGGTGAGTTATGTTACAGTGCAGTTCCTTCACAATCCAGTATTTATTGACCTCTGTCTTCCTTGAGTAGTGTGACAGGTTTCTTCTCTGCCAACCTAAAATTTGCTCTTTTATTTTCACTCACAACTGTGAAGTGTTCAAGAGTTGAAACTCTCTGTTTCATGAACAGACACAGATATAATGTGGAGATATAGATGTTAAGTAAGTTTTCTCAGTGAAGGACTCTGGTAAAATTGTAAGAAAATAAATTTAGTGTGATAAATTTTTGACCAATTGTGTGATAAGTTAGATGCATCTAACTTTAAACAAATTTAACGCTGTGTGTGCAAATTAGGATTAAACGAAATATAAGCGAACTTTGGAATATTCTTTTATGGACCCTTTGAAAAGCTTTCTCCCTCATGCATTCAATGTTGAGTCAAAGGCAGTTTGCTTCTAGATTATGCAGCTCGAGGACCATCAGGGATGGTGCCTTTTAGGTCTAGAGAAGGGGTGAGGTTGG
Source organism: Myotis lucifugus (assembly GCF_000147115.1). NCBI lineage: Eukaryota > Metazoa > Chordata > Mammalia > Chiroptera > Vespertilionidae > Myotis > Myotis lucifugus. The sequence goes on along the minus strand of NW_005871397.1, from coordinate 692,086 downwards.
CAGGGGCAGAGGGCGGGAGGAGAGAGAGATACTTCAAAATACAAACTCGTGAAAGGTTGTAAATATTGTGCTTTTCTTTTTCTTGGTGCCTTAATCCATTTGGCTTGGCACCCCCTTCCCCACCCCATCCTATCCCCCTGCTGTCTGAAGCTGCCTTACTTTCTCCTGTGGATTTCTTCTCTCATCAGTCTCTCCTCCTTTTGTCCTACGGTGGTAGGACAGGATTTACAATGTGAATGTTCCCTTCTTGTAGCCCCCATCCCTGAAGGAAGTATGCTCTTTCATCTCACAATGCTTCCTGTCCTTCCTGGTGTACCTTATAGAGCAGGAAATGCAACTTCAAATGTTCATAGGAGCCAGAGAAATAATCTGAGTGAGGAGGACTGGGCAGGGATCCCAGAGAACTAGAGTGATGCCCCATAAAAGGGGCGGCTGCTACCAAGCTTCAGTTGATTCTTACCATGCGGATGGGATCTCCATATTGTCAGGTCTTTTGATTTTTCAGAAGACCTGGAAATGCGGGGTTTTTGGTGAAATTTTTCCACTAATGCTGGCAACTAACTCAATAAAGACAACAGCAACATTCTACAACTCAAACAACACTCTACAACTTAAGCAAAACTAAGTTGGAGGGTTAGACGTGACTTGTGGGGGCCATTTTAGCCCCTCGACTTTATGGAGAGTTTTGTCTAGACCAGCTTGATTCCCAGACCTTTTGCAGAATTGATGCTGTAGAATTGGGGGAAAAAAAATGAGTAGAAAGAAACCACACCTGGAACATGAACTAAAACACATAAGGACGTAACCAGAGGGTAAGATGATCTAGCTCACAAAGAGCTGGGAGAGCGCAGGCGGGAGGCAGAGAGGTCCTAGAGTTGGGCCGCCCGGGTGTGGGCAGGTGGCAGGTTGTGGCTCTGAGACTCTAGAGAAGTTCTAAGAGTGAGAAACCGTTTCAGGGTGGAGGAGAAAAGAGCATGAATAAATGTGAGCGAATACAGATCATAAATGGGATCCCTTTTAATATTCTTTAGAGAAATTAAAGATCAGAATTTTTTTTTTATGCAGGATTGGGCTTTTAAAATGTGACTTCTGGAGACCAGGGAATAAGATTCTTGGTTGTAGACACTGGTAATTTATCATTGGTAACAACTCTGGGTAATTTAAGAAAACAAACTGATTGGAAGGGTATTGGGTACATCAAAGAATTGTTAGGAAAACCTGAGAAACAGGCTCAGCGTGAGCAGGAACGGAGGGAACGCACATGCTGGCACGCAGCCAGATCACAGCACCGGAACAGTCTGCTTATCTCGTCCCTGCTGTACACTCACTTCACACCCCTTGACTCTGCTTTCACTGCTGTCACCCCACAGGACACTGGATGCTGCCACTGGCCACAGAACTGATGCTATAAAGTACTGTTCTTGCTTCTTCATATCAAGATTCAGAATTCCAAATGGCTGACCTTGGTCACATGCCTGTTCTTTAGCTGTGAGGAATCTGGGAGAACAAGTACCAGTTCTTTTTAGCTTCCTTAGTGGGAGGCAGAACCTTCCTCCTGCCAACACTCAGGCAATGGTGGCTTCCCAGACAGGAAGTTTATTTGTACCAACAAGTCTTGGACAGCCACACATCTACTACAGAGCCTCACTAGACGTAGTACATTCTATGAAAGATGATTGGGAGATGGCCAGTATATTAGTCAGGATAGGATTTGTTATGGGGCAGTAACAAATGACTACAAAGTCTCAGTGGCTTACAGCAACAGAGGTTTATTTCTCACTCAGGCCCATTACATCAGGTCTTTACCTGATGAAGCAGCCTCTAATGTGGGACATAGCGGGGGAGAGGGGTGAGGGGAGAGCATAGCAGAACACACTCTGAATATTAAAGTTTATGCTTGAAAGTGACAAACATAACTTCTGCTCATATATTGCTGGCCAAAATAAATCATGTGGCCAAACTGATATCTGTGGGGCAGGGAAATATGATATTACCCCCAAGGAGGGGCAATTAATATACATATATATTTTATTGATTTCAGAGAAGAAGGGAGAGGGAGAGAGAGAGAGAAGCATCAATGATGAGAGAGAGCATTGATCGGCTGCCTCCTACACGCCCCACACCAGGGATCGAGCCTGGAACCAGGGCATGTGCCCTGACCGGAATCGAACTGTGACCTCCTGGTTCATAGGTCAACACTCAACCACTGAGCATGCCGGCTGGGCAAATGGTATTTTTGAAAAAGTATAAAGTGTTCAGTCATTATTAGGGAAGGGGGAAAGTTATACGAGATAGTGGAAATGAGCAAATTAGAGGCAAGAAATAGAATGGTGTTTGGGCAGTAACCATAAATACTTTACTATTAATGAAGTATAAGGGTCTCACACATGGCAGATGAAGGCGTAAATTAGAGCAAGCTTTTTGGAAAACAATTTGGCAATATGCTCCAAGAGCTTAACTGTATTCACAGACATTGGCAAGATATTCTTCATTTGGTAATCCAACATAAGAAAATAATTATCAATGAGAACAAAGATCTATGTACACAAATGCTTATCCCAGCAATATTTATAATTGCAAGAAACAGGAAACAACCTCTTTGTAAAAATTAGGACATTGTTAGGAGACATTAATGTTTTCATTAATGATGTTTTTGAAGAATTTAAATGAAGTAGAAGAATGATATGATTATGGTAAGAAAAAACAGGATATAAAAGTAAATGCATATCTATTATAATATCATCCTATATAATAAAAGGCTAATATGAAAATCAACTGAATGACAGAATGACCGGTTGCTATGATGCGCACTGACCACCAGGGGGCAGACACTCAATGCAGGAACTGCCCCTTGGTGGTCAGTGTACTCCCACAGGAGGAGTGCCGTGCAGCCAGAAGCCCTGAGCCAGGCTCACAGCTGGCGAGCGCAGCGGTGGTGGTGGGAGCCTCTCCTGCCTCCTCAGCAGTGCTAAGGATGTCTGACTTCGGACATCCTCCCAGGGCTCTTGTACTGCGAGAGGGTGCAGGCCAGGCTGAGGGACAACCCCCCCCCCCCCCCCCGGAGTGTATGAATTTCATGCACCGGGCCTCTAGTTTGTTTTATAAGAGCATAGAAAAAATGGAAAGAAATTATATCAGAGAGATTTGGTATAAAAAAACTTTTGGTTTTTTGCATTTTACTTTTCATTTTCCCCATATTTCCAGAATGTAATATATATTTTTTTAGCAATCAGCAGAAAAGGCACTTTTCCCCAACCCTACCCCACCTCTACCTCTTGGATCAACTCTGAGGTGATAAGGCAAGGTTGCTGACAAGGCAAAATAATTAAAACACAGGTACAGTTTACTGGACTTCTGGAACAAATTACTGGAAAAGTGAGTGCAGGATCAAACTGAGCTGCACTCACCTACCCATAGAAGCTCAGAAATTAGTAGCTGATACATGCTAAATGTAATATCTGCCAGAATAGCAGGGAAAAGCTGAACTTTTGGCTTTGCCCTTTCCAGGTTAGGACTGGAAGATAGAAGATACTGACCAAGCCATCAGAGAGGCTGAACTGACAGAGCTGGCCCTCACCTTCTGCCACTTCCTCCATCCTTCAACCAGAACAGCTCTGCCATTTGCGTATCCCTCCACCTTGTGGATCAGGACCAAGGCTTAACTCTTCACACCCAATGTGGGGCCTTCTGAATAATTATTAGGAAGAGAGCAAGCATGGCCTGGGGAACATATGGCTCTTTAACCATAGTTAATGAGGCCCTTAATAACTAACTGGCCACCAGCCAAAAAATATTAGAGGGAGAGGAAGAAAAAATATACTAGATCCCGCAATTACATCAATGATTTGCTAGGCAATTGGTACAGTTCTCCCAGCTATTCAACCACATAGAAAGAACATAGAGAAGGAGACAGATTCAAGAAATATTAGGAGGCAGGATAGTTAGAGCTTGATGGTTGACCATATGTGCATAGTGAGGGGGAGGGGACCTGGCAGGTATGGGAGGACCAGGGCTGAGGAGATAACCTATGGATTTGGTTTGTTGGTGTCAGCCAATGTGGTGGATGAGATGCCTCACTTTATCAGGATATTGGTTACTTACAGGGAAAATAGGTCTATTGATGATAATGGGAGACATGTTTTTGTTAGAGAAGGGAGTACACAGAAAAAAAGGGGGGAGACTCAGAATAAACTTTGTGGTACTGGATTAGAAATACAGGTATGTTGTGAACTCATGGTGGTATTAATATCTAGATGTTGGAATAGACACATGTATAGATGTAGATGTATTTCCTGGCTCTTTTTGGCAAGAGGCCTGCAGGCAATGAAACCCTGTAGCAAAGAGCAAACTTAGCACCCAGAGCTTGGTTTCTATTAGTAAGGTATTGCCAAGAAAGTACAAGATGAGTCTGAAACATCTTCTTGCTCCAGGAAAAAGAAGTTCTCAAAGAATATTGAGGACCTGTTAAAGTGTACAGGATTCAACCTGAAGGGGCCCCCACTGGCCAAATATGGGACAATTTGAGCAACAAAACAAATATTAATGATGTATTATAAACCATTGAATAAAATAGGAATTCATGAGTCTATCCTGAGATACAGAACTCAATAAATGAATGGAAATCTGCCCTTTATGGTAGAACGCCAGCTAGTTAATGAAAAAGGAATAATGGAATTTGAAAACTGCCATTTGGTAACAACCATAATGATAATTGATTCAGGCAAAATAGTGGGTGAAAGTTTGATGTGAGAAAGGATAATTACATAGTTTCAAAGTATCTCCCCACAAAATACTTATAAGTGATGTTAATTAATAACTAAAAAATACTTACTAATTAGTTCTGCAGTAGAGTAATAAAATGATTAATTTTACCAATAAGAAGACACATGGACATTGGGTGCCTCCTGATATGCCACTCTGTGGACGCAGCGTCCCATTGGGGATATAGCTGCCCCCAGGTTGTAACTTGAATCTAATCATGAGGAAACACCAAACAAAAGCAAAATACCTGGCATTAAAAAATACTAAGATTATAAAAGACAAGGAAAGTCTGAGAAACTGTCCTGATTTTGATAAGTATACTGTCGTTTTATAGAATGGTACACTTGTTTATAAGGCCAATGGGCATCATGTTTGTAACTTACTCTTTTTTTTTTTTATTGCTTAAAGCATTACAAAGGGTATTACATATGTGTCCTTTTTTTTCCCCCCGCCCTTGACAATACCCCAGCTTCCCCTACCCCCCAGTGTCTTATGTCCATTGGTTATGCTCATATGCATGCATACAAGCCCTTCAGTTGATCTCTTAACCCTCTCCCTCCTGCCCCCCAACCCTCCCCGGCCTTCCCGCTGCAGTTTGACAATCTGTGTGAGGCAGCTCTGCCTCTGTATCTATTATTGTGTAACTTACTCTTAAATGAGTTAGGAATTATGCATAATTTATATCTCCTATATTTATATTTTATTCAGGTTTCCTAGTTACTGGGTCCTGGTGAAGGGCATACGGAATTTCTTTGTATCATTTCCTATAATTTCGATCTAAGAAAAATAGAGAATGCAGCTACTGAAAAACATTCTTCAGAAAAAAATACACTTGGCATAGTCTTAGAGATGGATATTACTAAGGAACTGAATAAAACAAGGGGCTTGGGAGACAGCAAGCTTCAGAGATGTGTTCCCATTGCCAACCTGGTGCAACAGCCAGAAAGCAGATATGGTTGCCTGGATCAGGGTTACAACTTCTTGGTGAAATGCTTCTAGAGCTAGTGCCCAGTTCCCTTCTCCGGCAATGCAGGAGTAACAAGAGAAATGTGGCAATGCAACAGAAGACTCAAAAGCCAATAAGCACCATCTAGTGGCAAGAAGGTGATTTTCCCCATTGTTTAAGGATTGTCAGATTCAAAGGGCTTGGGCCATTGTGCACACCGACCAGCAGGTGTGGGAGTTTCCAAAGTTTCACATCTTCACCATGTTGACCTAGCTCGCTAAGGGCAGACTTAAGTTTTACCATTTCAATAAGTATGGAATGGCATTTTCTATAAATGTATGGTTAGATTTAGAAACGTGGGTAAAAAAATAGGTTTATTTATTTAGGCAAAGATACTTCATACACCATGCTGTGTATCTATTGTATCACATCAAGAGGGACACAATGTTGGTTGTCAATCATTAGGTTCAAAAGTGGCTGACATGAGCCATCAAAACATATAATAATAAGGTCTCCCATTAACCTTTCAGTTAATAGTTTTAGTAACTATTGATCATATGGCCCTAAAAATCCCCATGCTCCACTTATTCACCCCCCTCCCCATCTTGTCCCCTAGCAGACATCTATAACACTGTTGACAGTGTTGTAGATGTCCCCTATTTCATCACCTGCCTTTTATACCCCTTCGCCCAGCCCCTAACCCACCACACTATTGTCTGTGTCCATGGGCTATGCATATAAGTTCTTTGGTTAATCTCTTACTGTACCCCCCTCCCCCCATAATCCCTCTGAGATATGTCAGTCTGTTCCATGTTTCTATGCTTCTGGATTTATTTTGTTGGTCAATTAATTTTGTTGAGCAGATTCCACAAATGAGATAATGTGATATTTGTCTTTCTCTGACTGGCTTAGTACTCTTAGCATAATACTCTCCAGTCTATCCATGCTGTCTCAAAGGGTAAGAGATCCTTTTTTACAGCTGCATAGTATTCCACTGTGCAAATGTAAACTGCTGATCTTTTCACTGTCTCCATAGTTTTTCCTTTTCCATAATGTCATATACCACATAGTTGGAATATAGTAGGTAGTCTTCTCATATTTGCTTCTTTCACTCAGCAATATGCATTTAAGTTTCTGCCACATCTTTTTGTGGCTTAATAGCTCATTTCTTTTAAAAAATATATATATTTTACTGATTTCAGAGAGAAGGGAGAGGGAGAGAGAGAAACAACAATGATGAGAGAGAATCATTGATTGGCTGCCTCCTGCATGCCCCCTATTGTGGATCGAACCCACAACCTGGGCAGGTGTCCTGACCTGGAATCAAACCGTGACCTCCTGGTTCATAGGTCAACACTCAACCACTGAGCCACAACATCCAGGTGCTCATTTATTTTTCTTGCTAAATAGTATTACATCTCCAGATGTACCATAGTTTGTTTATCCATTCTCCCACTGAAGGACATCTTGTTTGCTTCCGAGTTTTGGCAATTATGAATAAAGCTGCTGTAAACTTAAGTGTGTGCAGTTTTGTGTGGACATAAGTTGTCAACTCATTTGGGTAAATACCAAGGGGTGTTTGGTCATATGGTAAGAGTAGGCGTAATTTTGTAAAAAACTGCTAAACTGTCTTCCAAAGTGCCTGTATCATTTTCTATTCCCACCAGAAATGAATGAGGTCTCATTGCACCACATCCTCCCCAGCATTTGGTGTTGTCAGTGTTTCAGATTTTAGCCATTCTAATATGTGTGTATTGACATGCCACTGTTGTTTTAGTTTACAAATTTCTAATGACATACTGAGCATCTTTTTGTATGCTTATTTGCCATCCCCTGTACCCATTTGCTTTTTTTCCACTATAGGTAACCATTTTTTATTGGCTTTGGATTATCCTTCTATTGTTACTAAACACACACACTTATATTTATAGTCCCCTTTTTTGCACAGAAAGCAGCATAGCATTTTATAGAGCATTTTCTACAGCAGTAGAGGACTTTATCATATGAATGGAGCATTGTTTCTTTTTAAAAAAATATATTTTTATTCATTTCAGAGAGGAAGGGAGAGGGAGAGAGAGATAGAAACATCAATGATGAGAGAGAATCATTGATAGGCTGCCTCCAGCATGCCCCACAATGGGGATCAAACCCACAACCCAGGCATGTGGTCTGACCAAGAATCAAACCATGATTTCCTGCTCAACTACTGAGCCATGCCAGCCAGTCTGGACCATTTTTTCTTAAACCAATCCCTTATTGATGGACATTTGGATGGTTTCCAATTTTTTGCAAAATTATACTACACTGAATAATCTTGTGCAGATGTCATTTCATATTTATGCCTGAATATCTTTGAAATACATTTATAGAAAGTGATTATGATGTCCAAAATTAAATGCACATGTAATTTTACTAGATATTGTCAAATCTCCTTATTCTATTTCTGCCATTCTCAGCAGCAATATATGAAAATGCCTCTTTCTCTATAGATTTGCCAATAAAATGTTTTGTCAAACTTAAAAATGTTTGCCAACATGATAGATGAAAAACTGTAATGTTCTATATTTTAGCTGGATGGTGGGTACTTGGAAGTTTGTTCTATTCTTAATTATACATTTTTATGCATCTAAAATATTTCATAAAACAAGCTAACGTAAGGATTGCTTTTAAAGAAAATAGGTTTTCTATTTCGGTCTTAGAAGAAATATATCACTTTTATTGATAATCTATTGATTAAAGAACTAGGATGATCCACAAATAGAATGGGAAAGAATCTCAAAGACAAGAAATTCTGATTCTATCATTTAACAAATTAAACTCTTGGGCTCAAAGAAGTGAATTAACTTCAAGTCACATGTTAGTGAAAAACAAGCTCCTTTTTAATGAAAGCTAAAAACATTGCAGTCACTATGTAAAAATTATGGAGAATGTTATAAAAAAAAAAAACCAAACACCTGGGAGGCACAACACTCATCCACTATGTTTAAACGATACAGGAGGTAGAACGTATTGCATCAAAGTCAAGAAGCTGGGATGACTGCTGCTGTGCTTCTAAGCAATTCTGGAAGCTGATGTAAGCTGAGAAATTCAGTGTCATTTGGTTCTGACAGCCTTATCAATTATCTTTATCCTTTTTCAACTGTACAGCTGAATAGATCAGTTAATGCGCTTCCAGCAATAGATCCCAAATTTATGATGTGGAATCTGTAGATCTATATATTAGAAATTCTCTGCCAATCTTATTATGACAGAGTTGTTTGTAATTCTTGAGAGCAGAGCATGAAGAACTATCTTTTTGAATTGGATTGTTCTTATGAAGTAGCAAGATGAGCCTGCAATGTTTTAACAATCTCATTCTCATTATATGGGGTGCAGATACTTAAAGTATTTTCTATTAAATTCGCATTCTGAGGCTTCTTAACAAAAGTAATAAATTGAAAAAAAAATTCAAAATCACCCATTTCCCGGTGATGCCATTCATAGCAAAAGAAAAACAATTTTTGGGTCTAGGACCCAATTTAATCCAGTATCACAAATGGCATTTAGTTGCCATGTTGTTTTAGTCTTCTTTCATCTGGAATAGTTCCTCACAGTTTGTCTTTCATGACTTTGATGTTTATGATGTATCAGGCTAGTTACTTTGTAGAACATCCCTCAATTTGTGTTTGTCTGATGTCCCCTGATGTTTAGACTCAGGTTATGCATTTGGAGCAGGACTAACACAGAAGTGATGCTGTGTTCTCAGTGCATTGGGTCATGCATACAGCAGTTCACATGAAGTTGATGTGTCCCAGTAGTCACGATGTAAACTCTGGTTACTTGTGTTACAGTGATGTCTGTTTGGTTTTTCCACTGTGAAATTACTATATTTCCCTTTGTAATTAAAAAGAAATGTGTGGGAAAATACTTTGAGATTATATCCTGTTTCTCATCACCCACCAGTTTTAGCATCCATTGATGATTTTTGACTGAACCAATAATGATTGTGATGATTACCAAATGGTAGTATAAAAAGATCTTTTAGTTTGGATTTCTGCTGGAAGCTAATTCCAGCATGTCATAAATGCAAGAAGTTTCATCAAAAGGTTGATGGAACTTAGGGATTCAGCAGGGCTGAATCTGCTGGAAATGGCTAAGGGCATTTCCCCACACCTAAAGATTTGCATAGATGATTGCTTGCTGCCAGACAGCTGAGGGCATTTCAATCTACATGTTTTGCCTCCTACTGGCCAAACACCTGAACAGCCAAAGGCAGTTCCCCGGATCTGACAATGGATTCTGTATACTAAACCTTGGCCTTTGATACGTATATCTACCTTGCCTTAGGACAAATGTGTTAATAAAAAGCAAGGGGTCCAGAGAGACAAGAGAACTTGGTACCTTTAGCTAAGTCTTCTCTGGCTCCCCAAAATTACGTTTCGTCTCTAGACTCTTTAATCATTTACAGCAACCCCTTCTCCAGATTCCTGAACGCTTTCTAGATGCCAAGAAACACACCGGCATTTGATTTTCTTAAACTATATTTGCATTTCTTAATTAGTAGTGGGCAGAGCTTCTTTTCATATATCTTTGTTATTGGGTGTTTTTCTTTTGCCCCTCTGTCATGTATCTGTTTTCTCTTTTGCCCATTTTAATTTGGTTGTTTGTTATTTTCCTTGTTCATTTGAAATAGTTCTTTATTTATTATGGATTTCAATCCTTTGTTCCATGCCTGGCACTTTGTCCCATCTGTAACTTGGTCACTTTTTTTGTCGTGCTTTGGATAAACGTTTTAAATTTAATGCATTAAAAATTGGGGACCATATATTTTCATTTGTTTTGTGTCTCGAAGACCAGACAATCTGCATTACTCAGCACTAATGTCCATTAGCATAAATACTAGTATAACCAGGTGAGACCTAATTGTCGGTGCTGCACATTTCCTGGTTCCATATCCCTACCAATGCCTGTGGAAGCAGAAGAACTTGAGACAAATTCTTAGAGTCTGAACATAGTTGGAACTAAGACTGGACATAAGAAGCTGCACTCTAGCAAATGTTTCCCCTGGGCTAAATGGAGGGACTCACCAACACGTAGTTTTAATATTAGTTTTTGTTTTGTTTGTGTTGGGGAGTGCAGGGGTTAAACCAGGTAGATGGGCTTTTGTTTCTAAACAATTATTATCATGCACATTATTCCTAAAAAAGTTTTTGATGCAAATGGGGAGTATTAATCGGGATTATACTATTCTTTAAAAAACAAAAAACAACTTGACAAAGAAATATGATATCTGAGCCACATTACTGGATAGGAGTTGCCAAGATATTTATCATAACATCCTGCCAGTTCCGTGGCTGACAGCTGGGGTTTTGTAATACCTGATGTCTAACACTCTGTCATTTGTTAAGAAATTTCTTTCCTGAAAGGATTAGATGGGTGGCTGCTTTTCATATCCACATGGAACAGCTCATACCCAACTCTGCCTCGCTGAATGCTTGGATGGCAGAATATATACAAAGTTGATATAATACCTGTCTTGCTTCCATCAGGAATAATGACTGTGAGAACTGGAAAAGTTACTTTCTCCCTGAGACTAGCTAGTCAAATCAACCCAAGTTTTAAAATCCTTGGTGCATTTTCATCATTATGCAAACTGTTTTAAAGCAAAATTAAAGAACAACTTACTAATTATTACTAATACTAAAAACTATACTCCTGCTCCACTGATTCTCCATAGATAGAGGACTCAACTTCCAGAGAGGTGGGGAAGAGAGAAACTTGTTTCAAGTGATCACTTCCTTTTAATGCTTTCTGTCATGTTCATATGTGAGGCTCTCATCACTTTTCATGATAATTTCTCTAGCCTGTATAAGGACTGTTTTTATTCTTAAGCTATTGCATTATTATTTCTTACATAAAAATATTTTACAGGTATTACTTTAAATTCAGTAAAACTGCCACCAAGATTTTTAAGAATAATAACTTTGAAAACTTGACGAGAGAAAGAATATATATGAATTGTAGAAAATGTAACAAAATACAAAAAATATAAAAATCTATAAGCATTACCACCCAGAAACAACTATTAATATTTTGAAGTATAATTTCAGTCATTTTCCTATGTATATATCCACACATTTTAACCAAAGATGAGATCATGAAGCCCATCTGTTTTACAAATTTATTTTTTACTATATTTTTTTTGGTATAACATTTTGCTATATCACTAAATAGTCTTCTAAAACATCATTATATCTAAAAGACTCTTATTTTTCTATATACTCTCACAGGGTTGGGTGATAATATATATAAGTATACCCAATTATTTCTAATTTTTATTCTACAAATTTTAACATTGATGAAAATCATTCTTAATAACTTTTAACACATACTCACAAATATTTATTTGGGATATTGTTCCTGAATGAAATCGCTGGACCAAATGATACACACAGTTTTTTTTTTGTTTTTTTTTTTTATATATATCTCTATTGATTTTTTACAGAGAGGAAGGGAGAGAGATAGAGAGTTAGAAACATCGATGAGAGAGAAACATCGATCAGCTGCCTCCTGCACATCTCCCACTGGGGATGTGCCCACAACCCAGGCACATGCCCTCAACCGGAATCGAACCCGGGACCTTTCAGTCCGCAGGCCGACGCTCTATCCACTGAGCCAAACCGGTTTCGGCGATACACACAGTTTTAGGGCATTTTATATTTACTACAAAATTCTCTATATAATTTATGCACTTGGAAGCATTTTAACTCGTAGTTCTTACTTTCTTACAGATGGGATTTTAAATTTATTGGCCCTGCTCTATCAGTAATGCATGTCAAGCTTGATAATGCTTTTCAACATCCAATGGACTGTTGATCCATTAGCATCCATTTTGCACACTGATATCCAGTAGAAGTCTCTGCTATATACTAGGTAACCATTAATCTGAAAGCCATTTCTAACAGTAAATGAAGATGAAAAGTAAACTTATTCATAAAATGCTTCTAAATATATTCAGGAAAACACTTCTTTTTACAAACTATTGTATCATTAGAGGATGAGTAAAAGATATAAAAAAGGAAGTGTTGAACAGTAGCATATTTTTACATCATAATATAACATCTTAAAATTATCCCTAAAATTGTAAGGCTGAAACTATAATAGAAATAACAAAACTTAGATAAATTCATAGATAATTGAACAATGACTGATTCTTAAAATTGAAATTAGGTATACAATTATTTCACAGAGCAACACTTTTCCACAAACTATATTCATCATAAACAGGAGATACAGTCTAATAATCTCATCCCAAATGGAATTATATTCTATTGTCCTTAGATTAATTTATTCAACAAATATTAAATGCCCATATGCGATATTTAAATAGTTCAGCTTTTTTTCTGTAAACAATCTTCTATGAACAATTTCATATTCTACATAGCAAGAGTTTAGGTTTCCATGATACTTAAGTTACAAAATAATATAGAGAGTATTAAATCTTTGATATTTGTGGAGATACACATGGTTGGTGAATGACTTTGGAGTCCTAGATAGGAGAATGGCCGGGATCCCTCTTTCTGCAGTGGGAGGCGCTGCATGCAAACTCATCTTCCCACCAAGTGTCCAGATGTTGGACAGCCAGTGTTCTCAGCGCTCCTCTCAGCTTCTCAGTGCTGGCAATTAAGCTTCTCTCACTTAAGCAGTCCATTTGTCCCCATACCACTCTCACCCTCACCTTGCCTAGACAAAGAGCAAGAAGTGTGTGTGTGTGTGGGGGGGGGGGGGGGGCGGGGTATAGTAAGAGAATGGCCCCACATTATAACCCACTGTGTCCTGGCTCAAGTATGTCTCTTTTTATAATGCATAAGGAAAGGGGACCCATCAACCTGCTGACCCATCTGCCTGGAATTCCTGCTCGCTCCATGTGATATTACTGTTATCATTAACCACAAAAGAAGTATCTTTACCACCGTGGCCGGTGTGGCTCAGATGGCTGAGAGTCGTCCTGGGCACTAAAAGGTCGCTGGTTTGATTCCCAGTCAAGGCACATACCCAGGTATGGGGTTTGATCCAACTGATCTATGTTTTCTCTCTCTCCCTCTTCCTTCCTCTCTGTCTAAAAAAATCAATAAACATTTTTTAAAAGTATCTTCACCTATTTTAAATAAGAATAATATGTTAGCTAAACTATTAGTTATTAAAAGCATTACTAATTATGTAAACTTCTATCATAATGTATCATAATATATTGGAATAAATATAAATAGTGATGAAATAATTTATGTTCTCAGTATCTTCCAGACTTCTTAGCACATATAAGACTCCAAATAACTGATTATTAAATAAATTTATTAAATTTTAAGATGTTTAAAATTATGATCATTTCTTAAGAATATAAATGATTTGAAATATCTTGATTTTTGAAAAATATCTGGATTAAAACCCAGATCAAGTTTTTTAGATTTTTAAAAAAATTATCCTCATCTACAACATGAGAGGTTTTGCCTAGAGGGTCTCTAACCCTTTCACCCTTTAACAAGGTATGTAATTCTATGACTTTATGACTCATGACCCACAATTGCTAAAATACTCAAAATTAATTATTTTTCATATTGTTTCCTTTATTTTAAGAAAAACTAAAAAAGAAAACAAAAATAGAACTGGTATGTTTAGGAGAGACTGTCAATGGAAACAGAGTTGAGTAGTTATCCGGCCCAGTCCATTCAGACAGCATAGTTGTGTGACTAGTCTAAACAATCCTTACTCAAGATGACAGAACGTAGGCTATTTTTACATGTAGTGAGGATAACTTTTTTTAAACAGCTCTGTGTTTTAAAGTCTTTTTCACACTCCATGTTGACTATCACATGGCCTGGAATAAAATAGAATTGCTCCAGAGGCAGCTCATTGACAATCAACTGCTTTGTAGCTTGGCTTGTAAAATCAGAGAAACTGCTTGGAGAAAGGTAAAAATAAATCCATTCCCTAACAAAGTGTTCTTCAGCCTCTAGTCCAGAAGTGTGTCTAGTTTCAGTAGTGGCTTAAAGGAGCAGCAATTCAGACCAAAGTGACCCTCATGGGTCTGTTCCAGTTTGAAGGACGTATTGTAAGACAGGAAAAACAATCCCTAGTCTGGAAGTTCCTGATATATCTCTGAAAAGATTGTGGGCAGTTTTAGGTTCAAATAAGAAATCTTCCTTCAGTCTAAGATGACTAGGGATCCCTTAATGTTATGAACTTGAGCTGTGGAAACACCAATGGTAGTGTTTCCCAAAGTGTGATGGCTGGGTGTTTTAGGCAATTTTCCCTGCTTGCCCATCTATGAATGTACTACCATAGTATGCTCTGGACCCAGGCTGTCCAATATGGGGCCACTAGGCACATACAGCGGGCTATTGAATACTTGAAAGTGGCTAATCCAAACTGAGATATGTTTTAAGTGCAAACTCTACACTTGATTTTGAAATCTTAGAACAGCAAAAAGAATGTAAAATGTCTCACTAATGACTTTTTTTTGTATTGGTCACATGTTGGAAAGATCTTATTTTGGATAAGTTGGGTTAAATCAGATATTAACATTAATTTTGCCTGTTACTTTTTCAATGTGGCTATTAGAATATTTTGATTACATGTGTTGTCTGCATTTGTGGTACATGTATATTTCTCCTGGACAGACGGACTCCACTTGCAAGAGCTCCTGTTCACCCCAATACTCCACTCTCACAAGATGCTGGGAGTTGTTCTGGGCCCCTAGCGAAGGCTCTTGCTCAGGTGAGTGAAGAGAACTTACCTGATGGCCAACAGCAGGGGGCTGTGTTGGGAGCTTGGTGCTGGGTGCTGGGGCTGACTGTGGCTGTAAGCGGATGAGGTAGAGGGAGGAAATAACAGATCTTTGCACTTTCAGTTTCCTGAAGTTTCCTTATTCAGTAGATTTACTTAAGTAAAAAAAGTGAGTGATGAAAAAATATATTAGTATAGGTAGGTCTGTGGATATGTAAATATAGCAATTGAAGTTTGTTTTATATAGCAAAAGTGACTGTGTACTTAAGATTCTTTGGATAAAACGATTGATATATATTTGCTGATTTTTATTATAATCCTTGACATTTCTACTTCATACTAAATACAGCACAGGGTACATCAGTAGGTAGCTGGCTTTGGGCTATTCAAGGAAGCAGAGAGGCTAACTTCTCTGCCCACACTCTTTCTTCTCTAAATTTATCTACACCAGCAGCAGTCATGCTGCACGCTGAATTGTTACTAACACACTTAATCAAGGTGCCTACACTTAGGGCCTGTGAGAGGAGTTGGTAATATGCTAAGCTGTTCTTTTGAATGTTTCAATCAGCCCCTGTGGACTCAAGTTGTGTTCGATTGTGAAAGAATGTTCCAGAACTTTCTGTTTAAATAGGGTACAAGAGTTTTACTGAAGACATTTTTTTTTCCTGTTAAAATCAACAATGCAGAACATTATAAAAAGCAGAAAACCGGCTTTAGAATGAAAGCAATTTTGAAAATAGAATTGAGTTCATTAACTATTTTCTTCTACAAAGAGAAATTTATTTATTTACTTATTCATTCATTCACTCATTCACTCACTCACTCACTCACTCACTCACTTAGCAACTTGATGAGTCTCCCAGCTAGGTGCAAGGTGAAAGTATATAGTAGGTGCCAATTCATGAATTCTTTTAGGCAATTAAGAAGAAATCTTACAGAGGACAATGTTTAGTACATGCCTGAAAACTTCAAAATCGAGGAAATCAAAATTGGCAAAGGGGGCAGAAATTCCTTTTAAAAAAGAGAAAGATGTTAATTTTCATCTCCTGCAAAAGATCAAGAGGGCTGCCACCAATTCTAGCAGACTGTCTAACAATAACGTGTCTGGCAGGCCAAATTTTCTTTTGGGCTTTGTTCCCACTATTGTTTAGAATCCAAGAATTGAGTTGAACTAAAGAAGCCTAGCTGTTTTTTGTCATCATATTGTGCTTTTAATATAATGAAATAACACGCAGTGTTAGAAAAACAAGCACAGGAAAAGGGAGTTCTTTCATGACTTCTTTATTTCTTCTGTATTTAAATTATTCCTGGGGGTGGGTAGGGAACAAAAGAGGAAAAGTGTTTCTTCCATTTTATAAACACATGTAATACAAAATCACCTTAATTTGGAATTAATTTGGCTGAACACCTCTGGGTGGGAATACTGGGAAATGGCTTGCAACATGCCTTCATCTCAATTTATTATATAACCAGTTGCAGCGATTAATGAGTCCATAACACCAGGGTGTAAACATATCTTAGTCCCTTTTCTACACCCAATGTCATCAGCTTTGAGCTCTCATCTGTTTACTTGGCAGAAAATCAAATCTCTGTTATTATTCAAGCTTTTTTCTTCCACAGAATCATGCAAGAATCATTGGCTTACACTGTCCCGGGAACTTTGGGAAGGGGCCCATATTTAGTCCTTGGATGGATGTTGACTTCATTCCCTTTGATATGTCTCCCTGAAGTGGCTGCTGATTGTGGCTACTCTGGTGGACAAGACGGTGGTGAATGAAGTACACCTGACCTGAACTCAAGTGTACCCTTGAGTTCACTTGGAGGAGTTACCAACACCCATGTTGGGTGCTGTACACGAATGGGGCTCAAATAGTTGCCATTCTTAGAACCAGATGCTACTTCTAGTCTGGGAGCAGGTCCTGTTTTAGCTTGGGTTCCTTCCAAAGAGTCATAAGGACTTTGATGCAGGCAGTATACTTAGTGATCCCAAGACACAGGAGCGAGATAGTGGGGAGAGTGAGACAAGGAAGGAGGAAAAGCCAATAAGAGGGTGTGTTATCAACAAGGTCAATGCTTTGGACAACAGGACTTTGATTTGGTGGAAACCATCTGCGTATCATACTAAGTAAGGGCCTTGCAGAATTGTCTGCTCATATGATTGAAGGTGGAAAATTTCATATATACATCAGATATTGTCCCCCATTTGTCAGGGATTGCTGACATTTCTGGCTGCTCCCCATAGGAGAGCCAAGAGAAAACTCTCCAGCAGAAGTTGTTCAAAAATGACCTGGTGCATGTAAGGGAAAGGCGAATGCCAAGGGGATATAAAAGGGACACTGATAGCTACTACAGTGGGTGAGGCTGGAAAAGGAGTAACGACAGTTAGTTTGGAAAAGAGATGAACTAAGTAATTAATAGCATGAGCAGTACTGGTCCATAGGAAGATTTTATTTAAAAAACTTACTTATTTTATTAAAAATCAATAAACATGCTGCAATATTAGCAGTACCTATTTGCATTTGCTTTATTATAGTTACTTTAAATATATTTTACAATTCAGGCTTTATACTAATTCTAATGGTTGTTCTTCTTTGTTAGGTTTAAATTAATGTCATTTTAATCTTTTCTTCTCCATGGCTCTTTCATTTTTTAGGCACAAGGTAATGTTATATGCCAGGGTCAAAAAAATTAAATGTCTACTGGACCTGGTGGGTAACATCAGTGGATAAGAATGCAACTAATGACTGTGCCTATATCATAGGGCTGTTGGGAGGATTAAATAGATCAAGTGCTTAGAACCATACTTAGTGTTAAGTACTCAATAATTGTTGGCTATTGTCATTATCAGCTATTAATTAAAATTTTAATTAAATATTTAACTTTGACATAATTGTAGATTCACATACAGTTGTAATTTAAGA
Organism: Myotis lucifugus; assembly: GCF_000147115.1. NCBI lineage: Eukaryota > Metazoa > Chordata > Mammalia > Chiroptera > Vespertilionidae > Myotis > Myotis lucifugus. Next base: position 673,696 of record NW_005871397.1, on the reverse strand, counting down.
AGTACAGGGAGATCTCATATTTCCTAGTTTCCCTCTGTGGTAACATGTTGCAAAACTATAGTACAATATCATAGCCAGGATATTGATATTGATACAGGCAAGACGTAGAATATTTCTGTCTCTTCCTGCATGGTGTCTGATGAGAAATTTGCCATCACTGGAATTGTCTGCCCTCTATAGGCAAGGAGTCATAGCTCTCTTCCTGTTTTATTTTTATTTTTTATTTTTATTGATTTCAGAGAGGAAGGGAGAGGGAGAGAGAGATAGAAACATCAATGATGAGAGAGAATTACTGATTGGCTGCCTCCTGCACATCCCTCACTGGGGACAGAGCCTGTAACCCGGGCATGTGCCTTGACCAGGAATGGAACCATGACCTCCTGGTTCATAGGTCGATGCTCAACCAATAAGCCATGCCAGTCAGGCTCTCTTCTTGTTTTTAAGATTATTTTCCTTTGTTTTAGTTTTAAGAAGTTTGACTGTGATATGTCTTAGTATGGATTTCTTTGCCTTTTTCGGGTATGAAGTTTGCTTAACTTCTTGATCTGTAGGTGTATAGATTTTGACAGATATGGACGGTGTTTTACTATTATTTCTTTGAGTACCTTTTTAGTCCCTCTTTCTCCTCTTCTGATAATCTGATGACAAAAATGGTAGATCTTTTATTATAGTCTCACAGAACTGTTCATAGTTTTATTGTTTTGGTTTGGTTTTGTGTCTGTTGTTTGGACTGACTAACTTCTATTGCTCTGTGGAGTTCACCGATTCTTTCTCAGTTCTATCCATTCTGCATAAATGTATTTATTATATTTTCAGTTCTAAAACTTCCATTTGATTCATTTTATATCTTCTATTTCTTTACTGAGGCTTTCTATTTCTTTGCTGAAACTTTCTGTTTTTAAAAACATTTGTTTCAAGCATGTTTGTAATTGTTCATTGAATCGGGTTTATGAAGGCTGCTTTCAAATTATTCTCATATAATTCTAACATCCCTGACGTCTTGGTATTAGTGTCTGTTGATTGTCTTTTTTCCCCATTCAGTTTGAGATCTGTTTCTTGGTAAAGAGTTATTTTCAATTGAAACCAAGACCTTTGGTACATTATGTTATGAAATTCTGGATTTTATTTTAGCCTTCTGTTTAACTGGCTTCTCTGGCACTGCTTTGGGGGCACTGTCTTCACCATTTACTACTAGTAGTTGGTGGAAATTCAGGTTCCCCATTGCCTGCATTGACAATCAGGGGGATGTGCTCCTCATTACTGCTGGGTGGGTTTGGGAGTTCCAGTCCAGCTCCTGACTAGGCCTCCAGTGATATCTCCCCAGCTGGGAGGGATAGGAATGTCTTGTTATTGCTTCCCATGTGGCCTCCAGTGACTCTATGGGGTGGGGATGTGTGTGGTCTCAATCGTTGGTTTTGTAGTCTTGTTTGAATCTACTTAGCAAATTTATTTTGCCTTTAAATACATATAAAATGCTATAAACATAAACAATGCATAACTAGTTTTACATATATATATATAAAATAAAAGTGTAATATGCAAATCAACCAAACGGCTGTCCGGACGTCCTTCCTGACGACCTTCTGGATGAAGCCGGGGCTGCAGCTGCAGGGTTGAGGCAGCCGCCCCAGCTGCAAAGGCCTACTCTTGCACGAATTTCATGCATCATCCTCTAATATATATAAGATAGAAGGACCTGGGGCCTTGACACTATAGAACGTCATGCCAGTCTGACACTGACTTCTTTTTTTTATTTTAATTTTTTTAAAAAAATATATTTTATTGATTTTTTTACAGAGAGAAAGGAGAGGGATAAAGAGTTAGAAACATCGATGAGAGAGAAACATCGATCAGCTGCCTCCTGCACAGTCCCTACTGGGGATGTGCCCACAACCAAGGTACATGCCCTTGACTGGAATCGAACCCGGGGCCCTTCAGTCTGCAGGCCGATGCACTATCCACTGAGCCAAACCGGTCAGGGCTGACACTGACTTCTTACACACAGACAACAATAAACTATTAGTAAGGACTCTATTTGTTGCCCATTGCCGTTGTAACACATGGCCACAAACTTATTGGCTTAAAATACAAATGCCTTCTTACAGTTCTGGAGTCAGGAATCCAAAATCAGTTTCACTAAGCTGAAGTCCGGCTGTCAGCAGGACTGGTTCCTTCTGGAGACTCTAGGGGAGAATCTATTTCCTTACCTTCGCCAACCTCCTGCCTGCACACCTTGGCGTGTGGTCTCTTTCTTCATCTTCAAAACCAGCACCATAGCATCTTCAAATCTCTCTCTTGCCCTCCGCATGTCCTCTGCTTCTGTCATATGTCTCCTTTTCTGACTCTGACCCTCCTGCCTGCCTTATAAGACCCGTATGATTACATTGGGCTCACCTGGATAGTCCAGGATACTCTCCCTATCTCAAGATCCTTCCTTTAATCACATATACAAAGTCCCTTTTGCCAAGAATGCTAACATATTCATGAGCTCCAGGGATTTAAAGGCATCTTTGAGGGGCCTTTAGTCAGCCTACCACAAGAGGATGCAGATAAATCATATTTTATTTTATTCCCTCCCCTGATCAATATGAGGCTTTTATTGCATCTTTAAAAGATTGCAAAGTGTGACAAATCATTTGGCATCTTGGTGTTTCTATAGCATAGTCATCAGCTTGCTGAACTGTTCCTTTTTCAGAAACAGATACCACCCAAAAATTTTCTGATATCCTTGTTTTCAACTGTTGTGGCTTGCTGAACCAAAGCAGCTGAATTTGATACAAGTTCAGTGTCGTTTCCTTCAAGAATCAACTCATCTTTCTGGAGATACTGAACAAGCAATGCCTGACCTCATCTCAACTCTACGGATGTGTTTTTTGCCCAAGAAATTTCTAATTTCAACAAGGAAACCATTCTCCTGAATATCGATGTTGATGGGGAAGTGAGTGTGCACAGGTCTCATCTTGTAACGGAAGCCCAGTGTAACATCCTTGATCATGTTCTGTGCATGACCGCAGATAGTGTGAACCGTGGCCAGTTCCTTTCTATTTCCCCACCATTTGTCAGCCCGGAGCCTCTTCTTTTTATTCCAAGGAGACTGACTTCTACATGGATGTGGCTGAAGTCCCTCCGCAGGGTGCCTCTGGGGCCCTTCAGCGTGATGTCCTCATTTTCTGGGATGTTGGATAGTCTGATTGTTGAGAATGGTCTTCATTCTCACAGTAGGTGCAGCAAAGAGTGATAAATCATGTTGTAAATGACTGTCCTTTCCACCAGAGGTTTGTTCCACTATAACAGGGAATTTTGTTGCAATTGTTCGCCAATGTTTTCTCAGCTTCCTGCTAATGCAGTGATGGTCAATCTGCTATTGCTCATCTAAACATACAAATTTTATAGAAGCTATGGGGATATCATGTAAGAAGGAAGTCCCTGTCTCTAAGAGGTCACAAATGTCCCATTTCCCCCCTGTATCTCAATTTTATTCAAATAAAGAAGGCAGTAATAACATTGTTTGAATCTCCTCCTTGGAGGAAGAGGGAGAAATCTTTTTAATTCCACCACCAAATTTCTTCTTTTGACACATGCTCAACATAAAAGTTGAGTTATATAGCCTCAAACTTTGTACTCTGTTTTCTATTGAAGTACTGAACTTTTTCACATAAGAAATAATAAAGATTGAACCTTTTTTTAGTCTACCACATCCTGAGTTCAGTTTTACACCTTTTCACTGATGTAGTTGAAATTCGCTAATAGTCTCTCTCTGTCTCTGTCTCTCTTTACAACAACACCCCGCTGAGAACAATTGCCAGTACTCTTCAGTACATGCCCCGGGGATGACATAGCTGTGGCAACTATCTACTTAAACTGTTTGATTAATAATGTAATGAATGCTTTCTTCAGGAGACAGTATAAGGTTATGGAAACTACCCCAATTATCCCTGCTAAATAATTATGTTGATCTAGATGTTTTGTTTGAGGATCAGTCCTCTCTGGTTTTCTTGAGAACTAAAAGAGACAATATCAACATTCTCCTCTCTTTCAACTTTAAACTTTATGGATTTGCTTCCCTTTCAATCAAACTTCGTAAACTTTGAGAGCCTCATTTCCATTAAGTCAGAAATATGAGCCACCAGACTCACCTAACTAGCATAGGCAAAGTGAATTAGAAATCAGTTTTTCTAGTCATTGCAATATCAATGAACCCCCTCAAGACAGTTGTTTTTGTGATCAATGTGATGAAAGGTCTAAGTCCTCACTTATGCTTATATGTATATGAGCATTTTTGGGGGGAGAAAACTAACGTTATTACCATAATTACATAATTGTATTTCTCTCTCTCTCTCTATCTCTATCTCTATCTTGATCTCGATCTCTATCTCTGTCTCTGTGTTCAAGCACGTACACACATTTTTTTTTTTTTGCATACTATTTCAGAAGGTTCTTGACCTCTGCTCAAAGAACAGATGCCCTGAGGGAAATTATGTCAACCAGTCAACATGTGTAAAATGGAATCTTGTTAGATTTCCTCTCAGGGTTATTGTATAATTAAAGGAGAGATAATATAGGAAGACATATTTTTTTTTAAGTCCCAAACAAGCATGAGGTATGATCATTTTCAATGCACTCGCCAGTTCCTTCTTCATCTTCATGCTGACTGCCAGTTCCATCATTCAGCTCTCAGCTCCACTGTCACCTCCTCAGAGAAGCCTGCAGGACCACCAGATCTAAAGGAGCAGGGGCCCCTCCCCATCACTCTCAATTCCACCATCCTGCTTTATTCTAGTCAAGGCACTTTTCACATGTGCGGTGGTTTCATTTTTACTGGCTTATTGATTACCGATTGAGTATCTTCACACACTAAAATAAAATAAAGCTCCTTGAGGGCAGAGCCCTGTCTTGTATTCCCTAAACTTGTAACATGGTTACAGTTCGTGGGACATGGTGAACACTCAAAATTTGGAGAGTCAGGATAGCAGTGGTTGAAGTCTACCTGGATTTGAAAGCCAGATTTTAAATTTACTAGTTGGGTGACATTAGGCAGGTTAGCTTCTCAGTGAAAATGAGGGACTCTGATAACGTATATTTCATAGACTTGTTAAGTACCCAGAACAGTGCTTGGCACGTTGTGAGTCTTATACTGTTTTTTACTCTTCAATGAGTGAATGGAGTGTCAAGACGTTAATGTGAGTACACTTGATGTTTTGTTTCAGATATGCTCAGTTTCGGCAGTGAAAAGACTTTTACTCTTGGGGGTAAAACTGGTTGCAGCAGCATCCCACTGCACTGTGTCATCCTCACTGCTTAGCCGAAGAGGAGGTGCGGCCCCTCATTCCGACAGAAGTCCCCCGTGACCCACAGGTGGCACTGCTCGGGGTTCTTTCAGGCCGGGGATGTCCGAGCCCTTGCGGGGAGGTTCCCCTGGGGTAGGAAGGCCGGGCTAGGGAGGCCCAGCGTCGCGCCCGGAACACCAGGGACGCTCCTGGGACTTCCCCAAAACTTAGGCAGACCTGCGGGACCCGGACGCTGCTCGGACCCACTCAGGCCTCTAGTCTCAAAAGGGCGGAGAACCCCTGCAGTAGTAAAGGGGGCGGGGCGATCGGAGGCCGGGGCGGGGCTGGGTGTCCGGGGGCGGGGCGATCGGAGGCCGGGGCGGGGCGGGGCGGCCGGGGGCGGGGCTGGCGAGCGCCGAGCTCAGGACGCGGCGGCGCCGGCCGGACTTCACAGCCAGGAAGCCGCGCCGGGGCCCGGCAGGGGGGCCCCGGGGGGGCTTGCGGGCACAAAGGAACGGTCACGATCCGGGAACGTCAAACGCACGAGAAATGGAGCCCGAAGAAGAAATGCTTTTTCTAGGTCCAGACAGGGACCCGGAAACACGCCCCCTCGGGGACGGAGGAAGCATTGTTTTTTTCTTTCCCCCCCCGGAGGAGGGGGGGCGCGTCACCCCGGCCGAGGGGCCCCGTCCCCGTCGGTTCCGAAGAAAGGACAGGTGCGCGGTCCCGGAGGGCGCCGCCTCTGCACCTCCTGTCGCCCGGGTGCTGGCCCCTCCGAGGAGCACCCGCCCCTTTCCCCGGGCCGAGGCCGCTCCGGGACGAGTTCGGCGTTGGGTTCACTTCCCAGCTGCGCGCTGGGCAGATTCCTCCTTTCTGCTTGGGCGGCAGCGCAGGCTGGATTGGAAGTTGGCAGCATCCACGGAGACATTCCACAGCTGCACGTGTCCGAGTGCCTCACCCCACCAAGTTCTCTTTCTCTCTCTCTTTTTTAAATCTGGGAAATTGTATTTGAATCTTAAGAACAGGGTTCGGTGGATGCAATTATTGGAAAAACTAGGGCCGTGACCCGGGGGTGTGCCCTTTCCCTCGAATCCTAAATTCAGGGTTTGGAAACCATCTCATCTATGGTCATTCGTTGGAAACAGGCATATTTGATGAGAAGTCTTGATCTCAATGGGAACTTGTAACAACAGGATGGTTGGTGGCTAAGTGGGTTTGAAGGTTATCCAAGATAGTTAAGCGTTTTGGGCATAGAGCCTGTATTTTTCCAGTGAGTGCCCATTTTTCCTCTTAGGAAATTCTGAGAATTAATTCTCTTCCAGATGATTCTCCCCGAAAGAGCTGGGGAGGGAAAAAAAACCCTGACAAACCAATGAGTTTCCTAAATAAGTTTAGGCTTAACAGGTTAATTTGTGACACTGGTAGCTCCTTAGTCGGCAAGAATCATAAGTAGTATGGAATGTTATGATTTAGATGGAGAAAAAAGAAGTGTGTGTAATCTCATTATGTATTTGAAAGTATTTTTTTAATTTAGTTACTTTTTCATTGTCTAGGGAAGACCTATACTTTCCCCATACTCCAGTTAATCTGCTCAATCTATTACTCCTTTTGCCAACTCATGCTTACTGCAGTGTGTTTCTGTTAATGAACTTGATTCTTCTCCCAAGGATGGTGTGTGGGACTGTATAGTAAACACATGCAAATCAGTGCTGTGCTCTGGTTGGCAATACCTTTGCCCCACATAGGTCCTTAAACTATACTTTTCATATCTTCCCGATTAGAATATAGAATATTGATGTATGCTCTGCACTTTCAACCTGAAGTGTACCTATTTATTCTGTATCAAGACCAAGACAGTCATGTTTTCTCAGCTAGTAGTTACTCTCAGGCAGGGGCCATGCTTTATCAAATCATAGTAAAGCTCAGCGAATGGTGGCTTAACTCTCCCTGAAGCTGGCCCTTGACAAGGTGGTTGAAGGGATTGTGGGCAGTGTCTGGCCACCTTTATGCTTGGGAAAGAATTGTTGGTCTCCCAGTCTTCCTCTGGGCATCTAGAGTGCTGGGAGCCTGGGCCTTGGATCTCCAAGCACACCTCTGCCTACTGGTTCCTCCAGGTATACGGGGTTGGTACCTGGAGGAACCAGTAGGCAGAGGTTCCTATTCTAGCTCCTTGCCCACCCCCCCCCCCCTCCAGTTGCCATCCTTAGAGAGAATCACCTTATTGGACAGGGCAGGGAGACTTGGTCCACATGGTTGACAGGAGTGTTGATCCTCAGGCTTTGTATTGGGTTCCCCATGGATGCTCAGTAACTCTGCTGACAACAGTGCCACTTGTTTCAGAGCCTTACTAATGCTCTCCTCTTATCCAGGCTACACAAGCCAAGTGGAGCAACTGGAGTCAAACCCAGATCAGCTGCTTTGGGGGCTACTTGCCTTGGTTAGATTAGGGTCATAAAGTGTGTTAGAAAGAAGTGAAATTGGCCCATGGTCACTGGCAATTGTAAAATTACTCTGTACCATGTGATTATGCCACGAGAATAGCTTTGTTGAAAAGAACCCAGAGGAGAGGGGCTTAGTCCTCGCCTCCATCTCCAAACTCGTGTCCTCCTGGCCTCGACTTACTGTCTCTACCCTAGCTCAACCAGTCCTCCCTTGGATGGAATTATAACTATTAACTTTCCCACCACCTTTGAGTACTCAACTCAGAGCTCAGATGACCACAGCTACTGTGGTCTAGAAAATGACATTTTCTTTTGCTTAGGGGAATATAGATTTCTCAACTAATCTCTACTGAGAGTAGCATGGTTCAGTCATGGCACGGTACTGCCCCTTTCCCTGCCTTTACCAGTAATAAACATTTTCTGACCAGTCTGGACATATTCTCTCTCCGAGTCCAGTTGGGACCTTAGATTCCTTCTTTTACCATCCTAAGCATCCACTACCAATTGATCACAGTTATCATGGGAAAGCGCTCTAGCCCTAGCTTAGATAGTAGGTATATAGTTACTGGTCCTAGAGCCCTTGTTCCTATTTCTCAAATTTACATGGTCTATGAGGACTCATTCTGTCACCTTGGCCTCTGACTCTGTTGCCTCTCAATGAAGCTCAGCTTCTGTCACTCTAATATTTCAATCATAAAGGTGAGCCTGGGGTCATTGGTGGCCATGTGGCCTCGATGGAAGTTATTATTGTTTCCTTCTGGAGGCCAGTTTATCACACAATTGCCTTACAAGCAGCAGCATCCTCTCTTCCTGTTTCAAAGCTCATGCCCTTCTTGGAATGTGCACCAAGTTCCTGTTTCTGGCTGGGCTGAGCAGCGATGACTGCCCCTCGTGGACCGTCCCAAATTTCCCAACCCTGTTTTACCAGTTGAGTCATTCATTCCTCAGGCTTCCTGAGAGCACAGCGACCTTCTAAAGGCATTCTATACCGTAGCTTGATAATATCAACATGACTTTATGGCTGCACACAGAGGAATGATGACAAGTCAGCTTCCACTGAAATAGGAAGAGCATTGTTCCCCAACCTCCTTATCTGTAAAGAAAAAGCCAAGCTCTACTCCAATGATGGTGGCTGTGCATTGGGAATACAGGAAACACCAGTGCTGGCAATGGTTACAGTGCAGGAGGTGCAGGAGTGAATTGCTCTCTGGAGGATGACAGTGAAGGGCGAGATGGTTAGAAAACATGTTGCTTCGCTAGAACCCACTAGATACCATTAGGAATGAAAGCTTGGCCAGCCGGATTACCTGCAGTGCGCCTTCCTTCTTCTGTGCTTCCACAGGTATTCGTCCTTTACTAAATAAAACATTAGAAGCCATTGCAACCTCTCTTTCCAGGCAGTATAGTTTTGCTCTAATGTGCTAAGTGCTTCACATAAATCTTTTTTGTCTTCTTTAGCTTCTTTTTGTCTTCTGTAAACTCTTCAGGGAAGAGCACAGTGCTTGATCATACTTAATGCACTGAATGAATCTTCTAGATAATTCAGATAATTGTGGTCACTTGGCATTAATTTAAAAAAAGATATTTGGCCCTGGCTGGTTTGGCTCAGTGGATAGATCGTCGGCCTGCGGTCTGAAGGGTTCTGAGTTTGATTCTGGTCTCCATTCTGGTCTCAATTCCGGTCAAGGGCACATGCCAGGGTTGTGGACTTGATCCCCCGTAGGGGGTGTGCAGGAGGCAGCCGATCAATGATTCTCATCATTGATGTTTCTACCTCTTTCTCCCTCTTCCTTTCTCTTTGAAATCAATAAAAAAATAAAATAAAAAATAGATATTTGATCGTAATTATTCAAGTTGTATCCAATCGACTAAATTCGATTTGATTTAGTTGATTTGTCGATTAGACTTTCACTTCACTTTGGCTGTGTAGATTGAAGCATAGAGCATTCAATTTTAAATTTCCCCAATATATTGCTTCTCATCCTATCTAATAAAAGAGAAACATGGTAATTAGCCGTACATCCGCTACCCTTCCCATTGGCTAATCAGGGCGATAAGCAAATTAACTGCCAGCCAAGATGGCAGCCGGCAGCCATGCACTGAAGTGAACAGGGAGGCTTGCTTGCTCCAGTGATGGCGGACTCCAACGTTCCCCGCCTGACTTGCCAGCCTCTGAGCTGCAACTCTAAGCAACTATGTTGCAAATATAGAAGCTAAACAAAACCCCAGAAACCGGCTTTAGTCAGCCGGGCTTCAGCCAGCCGGACCGCAACATTGTATCAAATACAGAAGGTAAACAAAGGCCAGAAACCCGCTTTCAGCAGCCGAGGCCTCAGAGCTAAAGCTGGCCCAGAATAAAAAGAAAAAAAGGAGCAGTTGGGAGCTTCAGTCACCCGCCAGCCTGAAAACGGCCCTCAGCCCCTCAGCCAGACTGGCCAGGCATCCCAGTGGGGACCCCCACCCTGATCCAGGACACCCTTCAGGGCAAACCAGCTGGCCCCCACCCGTGCACCAGGCCTCTATTCTATATAGTAAAAGGGTAATATGCTTCCCAGCACCAGGATCAGCGGAGCCGCGAGCCCTCCCGGCACCGGGATCAGCGTGACAGGGGGCAGCGCCCAAACCCCCTGATCGCCTTGCGGCTCTGTGTGTGACAGGGGGCAGGGCCACAACCTCCCTATCTGCCCTGCTCTGTTCGTGACAGGGGAAGGTGCCCCAACCCCCTGATCAGCCCTGCACTGTGCCTGATAGCGGGGAGCTCCCCAACCCCCTGATCGCCCTGCGGCTCTGTGTGTGACAGGGTGCAGCACCCTAACCCCTTGATCGGCCCTGCTCTGTGTGTGATAGTGGCGGCGCCCCAACCCCCTGATCGTCCCTGCTCTGTGGGTGATAGAGGGCGGCGCCCCAACCCCCTGATTCGCCCTGCTCTGTGTGTGACAGGGGGCGGTGCCCCAGCTCCCCTATTGGCCCTACTCTGTGAGTGACAGGGGGGAGCTCCTCAACCCCCTGATCGGCCCTGCTCTGTGTGTGACAGGGTACGGAGCCCCAACCCCCCTGATGGGCCCTGCTCTGTGCATGACAGAGGGCAATGCCCCAACCCCCTGATCGGCCCTGCTCTGTGCGTGACAGGGGGTGGCGCCGCAACCTCCCTATTGACCCTGCCTCGAGTGTGACAGAGGGCGGTGCCCCAACCCCCCAATCGGCTGTACCCTGAGCGTGACTAGGGGTGGCATCGCAACCTCCCGATCTGCCCTGCTCTGTGCATGACAGGGGGCAGCGCTCCAACTCCCCAATCGGCCCTGCTCTGAGCCCGACCAGGGATTGGGCCTGCCCTCTGCCACCCGGGAGTAGGCCTAAGCCAGCAGGTCATTATCTCCTGAAGGGTCCCAGCCTGCGAGAGGGCACAGGCCGGGCTGAGGGACCTCCTCTCCCCCCGAGTGCACAAATTTTTGTGCACCGGGCTTCTAGTCTATATATATAAAAGCCTAAGCGACCATTACGACCTGTTGACTGAACGACTGGTCGACCGGTTGCTATAATGTGCACTGACCACTAGGGGACAGACATTTAATGCAGGAACTGCCCCCTGGTGGTCAGTGTGCTCCCACAGCCAACCTCTCGTGGTCCCTTCCCCCGGACTGGGCTAGACAGCCCCGATCACCGGCCAGGCTGAGGGACCCCACCCGTGCATGATTTCATGCACCAGGCATCTAGTTTAGAAATATTCTTCATTAAACACATTCTAGAAAGGAGAACATATACTACTACTATTATGTTTTTTCATCCATATATTTCTTCTTAACATAGTATTGTAATTGTTTTGGTTTTTATGGCTAAGAAGAGTAGCTTTTGGAGTATGGAGGGAAGTTTGTGCTGATTAAGTTATCTAGTCTATTGAGTTAAAAATTTTTAAAAATATATTTTTATTGATTTCAGAGAGGAAGGGAGAGAGAGAGAGAAATATCAATGGTGGGAGAGAATCATTGATTGGTTGCCTCCTGCATGCCCCACACAGTGGATTGAGCTTACAACCCTGACTGGAAATCAAACGGTGACCTCCTTGTTCATAGGCCAATGCTCAACCACTGAGCCACACCAGTTGGGCTGTTTTTGTTTTTTGTTAACCCTCATCTGAGGATATTTTTTCCATTAACTTTTTAGAGAGCATGGGAGGGAAGGAGGGTGGGGGGAAGAGAGAGAGAGAGTCAGAAACATTGATGTCTCACATTGATTGGTTGCCTCCCGCACATGCCCCAATTGAGGTGGAGGATCGAACCCAATACCCTTCAGTACATGGGCCGACACTAACCAGTGAGCAGCACTGGCCAGGGTGTGAAGTTTTTATTATTCTCTTTTTTGACCTTTTAGGTCAATAGTATTTTATGTGGAGACACAATGTTTAGCTGGAGCTATGGAGGCCACTTTATGTACCCAGTTGTAGGTCAGAGAATAAAGCCAGGGTCATGTGACAGGTCCATTTGCTGTGGCTGCATTCTTTTTTGTTAATCCTCACCCAAGGATATTTTTTCATTGATTTTTAGTTTATTATTTATTTATTTATTTTAATCCTCACCCGAGGATATTTTTTATTTTTATTTTTTGGCTTTGTGTGTATTTATTTATTTTTAAAATTTATTTTTTAATTTTTATTGATTAAGGTATTACAAATGTGTCTTTATCCCCCATTGTCCCCTCATCCCCCCAGTCCATTTTCAGAGAGTGAAGAGAGAGGGAAAGACAGAGAAATATTGATGTGAGAGAAACACATCGATTGGCTGTCTTCTGCATGTGCCCCAACCAGGGCCCAGATCAAGCCTGCAACCAAAGTGTGTGCCCTTGATGGGAATCGAACCCTGGAACCTTTAGTCCATGGGCTGACGCTCTCTCCACTGAGCCACACCAGCCAGAGCACAGCTGCATTCTTGTTGATTATGTCTAGAGCAGGGGTGGGCAACCCCTGGCAAGCGTGCCAAACATGGCAGGCCAGTAACTTTTGCTGGCACGCGAAACCCTCTCTTATAATCTTCCATTTACAATTTTTTCTTAACATCGACTTTTTTATTTTTCAGATAAATTCAGTGTAGGTGCATCTTAGATAAATAAATAATTTTACATAACAAGTTATCTTAAAGACCATAGACCTGGATTGACGAGAGAGGGGAAGAGCAATTTCTATGCCTCTGCCTTAACTCTCCCTGCCTTCCTAGATCCGACCAGTGTTTTGGTTTCATCCACATACGCTTTTGAATCTTTGTTCTCAGTGATGAATTTTGTTAAGTCTCATAATAGGAGTAGCCTGACGGATGAAAGTAGTAGCTCGTGCATATCTCTGAAGGTCACGAAATATAAACCTGATGTAAAAATCTCTGTCATCAGTGATGCAGCAGCATAAGTCCCACTGATAATATCAAATGGAGTCATAAAGTTTTCTGTCGGACTATCAGTGTACATGTATACATTAAAAAATAAATGTATTTTTCATCATCATATACTGTGTTTTTGTCGCTCAAAAGAATTTTATTATTTCTTTAAGGTTCTTCACATACGTACACCTTAAGAGATATCAAGTAGGCATAACATGTTCTCAAAAAATTAGGGTTGGCACGCAGAAGAATTTTGAGTCAGAGATTTTGCTGGTTTTGGCACGCACTCACAAAAAGGTTGCCCACCCCTGGTCTAGAGCCTCATTTCATTTTGTTGGATGTTTGGCAGGAAAAGTGTCAAGGAATCAGTAACAAAAGGTGGAGAGGTTGTTATATTATCTGTTGTTATGTTATATTTGACCTTAGCACTTGGTCTAGGGTTCATGAACTTTCCTGTAAGCAGTGGGAAGGGCATTATAGTTCCATAGGGAACTCCCACCCTCCCACCCATTTCCCCATTCCTGGCGTTCAGGAGGAAGTGGGAGGGGCAGGGCAACCAGTAATGTAAGGGAATTTTGCATTAATATCGAGTCTTGATAAAGAACTAGAGCAGAGTGAATTCCTAATTACATTTTCCCCCTGACATCTTTCTGTTTAATGTTTGGAGACTGGGCTAGATTTCTAAGTCAGCTATTAACTGGTATTGTGTTCCCATGCCTCAGGTTTTCCATCTCTTAAACAAAGCATAATGACACATAATTAACAGTTCACTTCAGAAAGATTCATGGCCTCATGCTTGTAAAGGACTTTGAGCTTTTCTCAGAGTGTTTTATACACATTCATGAATAATGAGATGGCTTGCCCTGTTTGGCAAAGGGCATCTATATTATGCCCATTAGATAGATGAGAAAAATGAGCCTCATAGAGGATAATGGCTTGCTGAGAATCTCAGGGTAAATTTAAGGAAGTATCTATCCATGGAATTTTTCCTGGATTTTGTGGAACAAGTGGAATCAAAAATAAATTCTGCGTGAGCATATATTTGTCAGAAAAAATGGATTTAACAGTTTTTAAGCAAATATAAACTTTTAGGGGGGGAAGGCTACTTCTTTGTAAGGTGGGGGGGGATCATCTTTGACACATTTACTAGAATTTTTAAAGAGCATTAAGTAATTACAGAAGCTGGGGATAAACTGATTTTCAAAGTGATTTTGGAAAGACTCTCCACAAAGGCTGTTAAACAAATGGAGTCAGTGGAAGGTTGGGAGAAATGCTTTTACAAATCAGGCGGGGACAAAGACAGAACAAAGATAGGTATGGCTGGACATTTTTCAGGATATAAATGTGAATAAAGTAGTATTATTATTTTTATTTAAAAAAAATAAACAATGTAAAAGAAGGAGTACATAGTGTAAACTCTAAGTTTACTGTCAACGTGAACCTGTTGGGACACTAAAAAGTCAAACTGCTCGTCTCAGTTCCATGCAAAATGGCAGCGAAGTGGTGAAGAAGTCATTTACGGAAAAAGAACCCATCTGTACACGCAGATGAGCATCCAATTTTTTCTCAAGAAAGATATCCAGATGTCATTGTCAACTCTTAACTGAAAATGTAGTATGACTTGGAACAACAACAAAAAAAGCCAACGAACAATTCAGAAATGCCATGTTACCCTGTTTTCATGACGCTTCGGCATTTAAAATAGTTTCATCAATGTACTTGAAAGACATAATGAACTTAGAGAAAAGCAAATGTTTTTATTCAAGACTGAATAAAAACCCTCATGTAACTCTTCAGCCTAGTGATCCAGGTAGACTGTTCATTTGCATCATCCTTATTCCCAAATAATGCCCCACTCCCCTCAATAGTTAATGTGTATGGAGCACAGAAGATGTGCCAGGTATGGAAGAGCCTGAGCACAAGGAGATGCAGGGAGACTTGGTTAAGTGGTGGAGCTGGAGTCAACACAGTTGGTCTCCAGAGGGTACTCTTAGAGCTCTCCTGAGTTAGACACCCTGAGCCATGCTCCTCTCCTCTCCCTCTGGGTATCATTCCGCGCCCTTAACCCTCTTGATTTAAGATGTCTTCATAGCAGCATTGTCAAATAGAAATATTCTGAGTCAGAAATATAATTTAAAAATTGCTAGTAGCCATATTAAAAAGGCAAAATGCAATAGGCAAAATTAATTTTAATAATGTGTTTTGTGTAACCCAATATATAAAAAATACTATAATGTTATATAATCATATAAACTTACTAATGAAATATCAGAAGCAACTCAGGATATGAGCAGTACAATACAGTATCATTTGGAGTCCTACCAAACAATATAAACTTGTGGCTAATGGCAAAATATTTTATGCTAGTTCAGTTTTACATTTTTAATTAAAATTAATTAAAGTAAAATAAATTAGTTCCTGGGTTGTGCTAGCCATATTTCAAATCCTCAACAGCTATTTGTGGTGCGTGGCTATCATATTGAACAGTGCAACTCTACAGCAGAACTTATTTTATTCTCTGTTGGCATGCTCCTCTCTTGAGCACACCTGAGCTTTTCCCCACCCCTTCCTTTCCCAGGGCCCTTCTTTTGCTTCTGTAACTTGTTTCCTGAGCCCATGCAACCTAGCTGGCTCACATCTTCCTTCCTCTGTGACTTTCTAAATAAACTTTCTCTTATAATTTGAAAAAAGAAGAAGTTATTCTCTGTTTCCAAAAGTTCAGGGACTCCCAGGTACTCCATCACCACTCCTAACTTCTCTCAACCCCCATCTCATCTTCCCTGCCTATGCCCAGGGCTGCATGTACAGTTGTGATAGTTATACACTGCAAAACTCTGCAATGTCATTCACATGGTCCATATAGTAGATTTGTTTATTTACTATGACAGTTTCTTGGAAGACGGAAGTAAAGTTTTTAAAGGAAGAGGTACTTTTTCCTAATTCATGCACAGGTGGTTTTTTGGGGGTGGGATGGAGTGGGGTGCCGGGTGACTGTAGCCCTTCTGTTCCTTCCCAGCATTCCAACAGTTGGGCCCAGGCGTTGTTCTCTTGTACACTCAGCACTGTCCCAGGGCCCGTATCCTGGGGTTGAAAGTAATGAAGCAGCTTTGGTCAACCTCTCCTCTCCCCGCCGAATAATGTCACAAAGCTATAGTCACTCTTCATGGTAGTTTACCTGGGAGCCATCTCTCTCTCTCTTTTTTTAAAGCTTTTATTTATTTTTAAGAAACATTTTCAATGTTTTTATTGATTTTTAAAGAGAAAGGAAGGGAGAGGGACAAAGAGAGAGAAATATCGATGAGAGAGAAATGGAGCCATATGTCTGATTCATAATTGTATCCCTAGTTCCTGGCACACAATAGGTGCTTAACACATTTATTGATTTGAATTTGTATCTCAGTGTTCACTCAGGCCCTTGTATTGTGTGCCTCAGTTTCCCTTAGTGAAACCTGACCCAGGGCTGATTTATCCAGATGCCGACATGGCTGTCTTTCACCCAGCCACAGCTCACTCTTCGTGTGGTGCCCTTGTTCTAAATAAAAATAATTGCCATTATTGTTATTATTACTAACAATAACTACCATTTATTGATCACTTTGTGCCAAGCATTACGCCTAGCAATTTATGTACATTATTTCATTTAATCTTTCCAGGCATCTCTAGGAGGTAGGTACTATTATCCCCATTTTATACGGAGGAAACTGAGGCACTGAGAAATTAAGTCATTTACCCGAGGTCACACAGCTATTAAGTGTCAAAGCTAAAATTTAAAACCAGTTCTGTCTGACTTCAAAGCCCTTCAGTTCTTTAACTAGCAGGACAAGGCTTCTCTTTTGGTATCTGGAACCTGACTGACAAGTGACCACTCTAGAGGACTTACTATTTTCCCAGACTCCTTCTTTGGGGAACGTCTTCATCCCAGTTTGAATGGTTTGGGTGGGGTGTACTCTGACCCCAGGCGTGGTCCTTTAACTCAGCTTTGGCCAATCTGAGAAGCGCTTGCACCTGACCGAGTGATTGGTTCTGAGGTTAGCACAGGACAGAGGCTCACTCCATCAGGCTTCTTTTCTGCTCCAGTTTAGGAAAGGAGGCATGCTTTTCCTCTGGGAATTTCTTTTGCTGCTAGGGTGAGGTACCCTGGGCGCTCCTGGTGGCCATCTTCCCTTCGACAACGGAGGAAGCTGTATGAAGTAGGAGAGAATGACTGAGGCCCGTCCGCAGTGGGAAGTAGCAGTGAGTGGTGGTGGGGGCACAGGCAGCACCATCTGAGCCCCAGGATTCAGATGCCGGAAGCATTCCAGGACTTCTCTGTTATGTGAGCCAACAATTTCCTCTCATCTGCTTCAGCCTAGTTACTTGCAGTTGAAAGAGCCTGCCTTATACACATATTTTTCAGATGACTTTTTCTGTCGCGGATTCCACATTGCCATTCTCTACCTACTTTTGGGCGAGCCCACTTCCTGGGCCTCGGTGCTGCTGTTGCCTGCAGTGTGCCTGGAGGCCTGGGATCCCTGTGAACTGTTCCTGTTGGACTCACTTCCTCTCTTTTAGGTCTGCGAACCCTGCCCTAGTGAAAGGAGATACCACACCTAACCCTTCCTCAGGACTCCCTCCATCCTTACCACCATGGCACAGCCCACACACAAGATTAAGAATTGTGCCATGAGCGTTAGAGAAATCTGTTCTTCATAGACATTGGAAGAATTACTCATCAACCTACTTTTGAACGCTGATCAGAAACTTGAACGCCTAACTCATCTGGCCTCTGACACCAGCTGGGATCTCAGCCAGCATTGGCTAAGGTTTTGCCTCTTTTCCTTGGCTCCCATCCTTTCTGATCAGCTGTTTTCTTATGTGCCCTCAACTCCCCTATGATTCTGAACTTCCATCCTTCTGCTGGCCTCCTCCCAGATCTTTCCGGGGGCCCTCCGAGGGCATTGTTCCACTGTGAATCAACTCTCCCACACCCGCAGCCTCCTCACAGATGAGAACACTCTTTCTCTGCAGCTCTCTCTGCTGTGGCCTTCCTCTGGCTTCCTTGTGCTGCCTGCAGGTCATGCAAAGCCCTTTTTCCTTTAGAGGTCAAGCGATTCATGCAAATAACCTCCTGGTCTCTCCCTTTGCCACCAACCTCTTGGACATGGTCCCTGACAGACTCACCTGGTTCCTGGTCTTCTCTCCCAACTCTGCTATCTCTGCATCCCTACGACTAACTTTATATGTCTAAGATGAGTGGTACAGTTGCCTAGGGGTAGTAGAAGGGAGTAACTAGTTGCGGTAGGAGTGGGAAATAAAGGAGACTTCATAAAAGAGATCACTTGTGATCAGGACCTTAAAAAAATGAATAGGATTTTAAAGATAAAAAACAAACAAACAAACAAACAAAAAAATGAATAGGATTTCAACAGGTGCTCTTTTAGGCAGAGAGAAGAACTCAAGCAAAAGCATGGAGATAGGAACATGTCCGTGTATTTACTTGTTTGAGCACTTGGAAATAAGGGGTAGGAAGGGAAGAGGAATATGACAGGATTATATTTAGTTAAAATTAAGGCATGATCCTAAGGGTTCAATGTGGAGAATGCAAAGGAAGAAACAGACTTTACTACAAAAGGGAGAAGAAGTACTTTGAAAACTTTTCAGAGGTGGGATGATATTGTAAATGACAAGGTCAGAACTTTGCTGGGTTGATTGTCAAGGGAGAAGGGGAGTCATTAAAACAGTTTAAGAAAGTTCATAATATAGAGGTAAAATAATGCCTGTGAGGTTGAGAGGAACAGTAGTGGAAAAAGAGGTGTGAGGATTTTCAGAGCAGACTGGTTGTGAGGGGGCAGGGAGCAGAGTTGAGAAACCTGACTAGACACCTGCTGCTTAGGAGATGGGAGAGATTGAGGCCCTGCCTGGAGATGGGAGATGTGAAGATGTAGGATGCTGGCAGAAAACAGCTGCATAGTAAATAGGAATCAGTTGGCCTTTTAATTACCTTATGCATAAAGATAAGAAACTGTATTTCATGATGGTAAAAAGGACTTAAATTATGTAAGCTTAAGATGTTTCTCAAACTGTTTTATAGAATACTACAACTACTGGAGATATTAAGGTTCAAGGGAAATAGAACAAGTTCTGTGATCAAATAAGGTTGGGAAACTGCATTCTGTATGATTCACAGAGTCTATTCATGTATTAAAGGCTCAGAAATGCACACAAGAAACCAGTTTGACATTGTTTAACCCAGCTGTACCTGAATATATTCATTCATTCAACAAGCATGTGGTAAGCACATATTATGATAGCATGTTTTTGGCACTGTGCTGGCCACTGGTCCCACAGGAGAGAATAAAATCAGCCAATGCCTTGGCCTTTAGGAGATTGCCGTCTGGTATAATCTGACAGGTTCTGGGAAGCACAGTTTGGGAAACCTTGAGTTAAGGTGTTTAGATATTCTTGTTTGTGCTTTGGAACAGAATGGAGTGATTGACTGCCTGTCTCTCTGCCTCCACGTCTCCATGTTACCCCAGTGCCTCCACCTCTTTGAAGAATGTTTCCTGCACCCCCTGCCTTCGGCACAGACATAGCTGACGACAAGGTAACTTTTAGGCCTCAGAGGTTGGTTACTTGACCCAAAGTCACCCGTCTAGTTAGGGGCAGAACCAGAGGCAGAACCCCAGCTCATTTGGTTCTAGGTCCTATGCTCATTCTATTTTTGGTGAGAAGGGACAATTTGAAATACCCTTACCAGAGTATAAAGCAAATCAAAGGCATTATTTTACCTCTAAAATTTTCAGTATGTAGCTCCAAAAGAAGAACTCTTAATACCAGTAGGTGTTATGCTAGGTTACAGAAATTGGGTTTTAGTCTAGGTGCAAGGAAACCATTGGAAGACTTAGGACATGAACTGATTTATGTTTTTTAAGTTTGTGTTGATTGATGAAATGGAGGAAGGATTATAAGAAGATAAGGAAAGAAATAGTGAGACCTTTAGGAGGATATTGCAATAGTCCTGACAAGGGATGATGGTGGCTATGTCAGTTGCCCCAGTAATGCCAAGTAACAAACATCCCCATAAACTCAGTGGTGTATAGACATAAGGATTTATTTTTGTTCATGAGTTGATGGGATGTCTGGGTAGTTCTGCTGTTCTGGACCAGGCTCAGCTGATGGTGACTGGTCTTGCCCATGTGTCTCTAATCAAATGTAGGTCAGGTAGGCAGCTCTGTGATGTTGCTGGGGTCTTTGATGTATTTGGAGGGCCAGATGGCTGTTGACTGTCTAGGATGACCTCAGCTGAGATGGCTGGTACAACTCTGCTCTCCTCTGTGTTTATGTTACATCTCTCTAATAGGCTAGCCGGGTCATATACTCATGGTAATCACAAAAAAGTAAGAGAAAAAGTACAAACAAGTAGGCAGATTTTTAAGCCTTAACTTGTGTTAAGTTTGCTGCTATCCCATTGGTCCAAGAAAGTGATATGGTTTACCCACAGTTAGTGTGGAAGGGCATTGCTCAAGGGCAGGAATAAAGAGATGTGAAAAGATACAGGGAGGTATAAAAAAGCAGGGCCAGTAGTACAATCAATCTATTGTGTAATGGGAAAAGAGTGAAGTAGAGACCTGAATATTCAGGGTTATAATATTTTGGAGGTACAGTCCAAAGAATGTGTTGATGGATTAGATTTGAAGTATGAAAGAGAGGAATAAATCAAAGATAACTCTTAAAATGTTGGCTGAGCAGTGGAGAGGTGGTGAGACCATTTACTCAGATGGTAAAGAGTAGGTAAAGAACAAGTGTTAAGGCAGTATCTAGAGTTCCGTTTTAGCCATGTTATGTTTGAGATACCTGTTGAAATTCAAATAAAGATGCTAGGTTTGCAATTGGATATATAAATCTGAAGTTCTTGGGGACAGAGGTGAAGATGTAGATTTCAGAGTTATCAACCTCTAGATGGTATTTCAAACCATGGAATTGGACGAGGTCACTCCTGAGAAGAATATAGACATGAAGAAGCAAAGCAAGCCCAGGACAGAGCCCTGGTACACACCAGTGTTTATACGTAAAGCAGAAAAATAGAAGCCAATAAATGGGACTGAGAAGATAAGATACAGCCTCTAAGATCAGAGAAAAATCCAGGAAACTTGGTGTCACAGAGAACTTAGAAAAGTTACCCATTTCAAAGAGAGGATGGTCAGTTGTGTTAAGTAAGATAAGAACTGAGGTCAAGTAAAATAACAGAGAAATGATCAGTGGGTTTGGTAAGAAGGAGGTCCTTGTTTACCAACAAATACAGCCATAGTGGAATGTTGGAGATAGAACTCCAACTGGAGTGTTTGGAGGAAAGCACATAATGAGAAGTAGGGACAGCAATCCTAATTCCATTTTTCAAGAGCTTGTGCTACAAAGGGAAACAGAAGTGACTTGGTATTTGGAGGTGAATGTGGGTCAAGGGAATGGTTTATGACTGGGCACGTAAGTGATACTACTCTGCCAAAGGGGATGACCCAATAGAGAGGGATCAGGTGCATCAAAGAGAGGGGGAAGCTGCAGGCTAGACATGTTTGAGATGGCAAGAGAGAATGGGGTTGAGAATTTAAAATAAACCAGTCTGTATATTACTTACTTCAGAGGTATTTGCATTCTATATTTTATTTCTAATTTTGTAATGAAAGGATATATCCACCATTTGAACAATTTCAGCCACCAGCAAGGATTGGGACATACCAGTATATTAGTGTGAGTTTTGTTGTCACACTGGGCAGGTGGAGTGCCTTTGTGTTAGGCTTACTCAGCTACTATTATGGAGTAGGTACCGTTTTGGAATCACTCTGCTCTGTAGGTGGTGCTTAGTGTTTCTTATGATGATGGTGAAACTGGTAAATTCAGTTTCTTAGATTTTGATATGGCTAGCAAGTTGGGCAGGTTCTGAGCAGAGCTAAGAAGGGAATGTGAATTAATGTGCCACTTCCTTGTCCAGGTTTTATACCAGTATGACTTGATGTTTTGATCAGTATAAAGCACCAATTGCACCCAGCAATGCAGGTAATTCCATTTTTGCATAGACTAGCAGACTTCAGGATGGTTGGCTAATGTAGTTCAGTAGGTCCTAGACAAGGCACGCATTCTAGAATTTCAGCAGAGTGATAGAAATTTTGCTTTTTTGTGTTTTTAAAGCCAGTGAAACTTAAATTTTAAAGGATAATGTAAAGCAAATGTATTAAATAAATGGTAATTTAAAGTGTATTTTGTGTAAGTTTAAGTGAACATTTGGTGGTATTTAACTATACTTATCAACCCTTCTGGGGTATGTGTTCTGTACGGTCGTAAGGATGGTGGTGTGAAAAAATGCACTACCCTGTCTTACAATGTCTTGACAGCCTTGGAAGATTTTTGTTCAATTGCTTTAAATCTGGTTTGCTATTTCACCCCTTTAAAATATGTGTCTATTTGTGCAATTCATACTGTGAACTGAGAACCACATTTATTGCAGAGAGAGAGTGTGTGTGTGTGTCAGTCTCCAATTGTGGTCTGTGTCACCTGTGGAATATTCAAGGCTAATTTTGATTATATTCAATTATGTCTTGTGCATGGATGTGAGAACTACCCCCCACATAAGCTTTGGTTCCACTCTGTTTTTTCCCCCCTGCCTTTTGTTTTCTGCTTTCTATTTTTTCTTTTAATTCAAAATATGTGTGTATATATATATATACACATACATATTTTACATGTATTTTTGTTAAATTTATTGAAAATAAGTTTTATGAAAACTCACCATTTGAACCATTTTCAAGAGTACAATCCAGTAGTTTTTAGTATATTTACAGTGTTGTGCAGTCATCACCATTATCTGATTCCAGAAGATTTCTGTCATTCCAAAAAGAAACCCCATTATCCCTGATTCTCCTTTCATGCCATCCAAACATTGAACTGAAAATGTGAAAAGATGGGTGAGGGGAGAAGAGGAAACATTTAAGTGAAGGAAGAGGTTGACAGGGATTTGAGACGAATGAAATGAGAAAGGGATGGTCAAGAATGACATAGAAACTTTTTAGTTTGATATAGTTCCACTGATTTATTTTTGCCTTTACTTCCCTTGCCTTTGGGGTCAAATTCATAAAATCTTCTCTAAGATAAAGGTTCATAAATTTAGTACCTACGTTTTCTTTAATGTAATTTATTGTTGCAGGTCTTATATTTGGATCTTTGATTGATTTTTAATTAATTTTTGTACATGGGGACAAATTGTAGTCTAGTTTCATTCTTTTGCATGTGGCTTTTCAATTTTCCCAGCACCAGTTATTGAAGAGGCTTTCTTTTCTCCATTGTGTGTTTTTGGCTCCTTTGTCAAAAATTATTTGCCCATATACATGTGGTTTTATTTCTGGGCCCTCAATTTTGTTCTATTGGTCTGTGTGTTCCATTTTCTGCCAATACCATGCTGTTTTCATTATTGTTTCTTAGTAGTATAATTTGAAGTCAGGTAGTGTGATAACTTTGGCTTTGTTCTTTATTTTTGAGGATTGCTTTGGTTCTTCGGGGTCTTTTGTGGTTCCGTACAAATCTGATGATTTTTTGTTCTATTTCTTTAAAGAATGTTATTGGGATTTTGATGGGGATTGCATTAAATCTGTATTATTTGTTAGAATGGCTGTTATCAACAAGAGAAGTAATTAGTGTTGGAGAGGTTGTAGAGAAAAAGGAACCCTCATTCACTGCTGGTGGGAATGTAAACTGGTATAGCCATTATGGAAAACAGTATGGAGGGTCCCCCCAAAATTGATAGTGTTATCATATGATCTAGCAACCCTCCTTCTGGTTATCTACCTGAAAAATTTGAAAACATTTATTTGCAAAGATATATGTATCCTATGTTCATTGCAGCATTATTCATGGTGGCCAAGACATGGAAACAACCCAAGTGTCCTTGGATAGATGATTGGGTAAAGAAGATGTGGTACATATATGCTATGGAATACTGCTCAGCCCTAGGAAAAGATGAAATACTTTACATTTGCGACAACATGGATGGACTTTGAGAATATCATCCTAAGCAAAATAAGTCAGACAGAAAAAGTTAAGAACTATGATTTCACTCATATGTGGGGTATAAAACTGAATGTCATAGACACACAACAGTATGGTGGTTATCACAGGGGGAGTAAGCCTATATAATAAAGAGGTAATATGCAAATTGACCATCATGCCCTCGTATAAAGATGGTTGCCCCCATGTGGCCACAAGATGGCCGGCAGGGGAGGGAAGTTAGGGGCAACCAGGCCGGCAGGGGAGGGCAGTTGTGGGTGGTCAGGCCTGCAGGGGAGGGCAGTTGGGGGTGACCAGGTCTGCAGGGGAGGGCAGTTGGTGGCAAGCAGGTCTGTAGGGGAGGGCAGTTGGGGGTGACCAGGCCTATAGGGGAGGGCAGTTGGGGGCGACCAGGCCAGGAGGGGAGGGCAGTTGGGGGTGACCAGGCCTGCAGAGGAGGGCAGTTGGGGGTGACCAGGCCGGCAGAGGAGGGCAGTTGGGGGCAACCAGGCCGGCAGAGGAGGGCAGTTGGGGGCGACCGGGCCGGCAGGGGAGGGCAGTTGGGGGCAATTGGGCCGGCAAGGGAGCAGTTAGGCGTCGATCAAGCTGGCAGGAGAGTGGTTAGGGGGTGATCAGGCTGGCAGGCAGAAGCGGTCAGGGGCAGTCAGGCAGACAGGCAGGCAAGTGGTTGGGAGCCAGCAGTCCCGGATTGTGAAAGGGATGTCTGACTGCCGGCAGTCGGACATCCCCCGAGGGGTCCCAGATTGTAGAGGGTGCAGTGCAGGCTGGGCTGAGGGACACACACCGGGCCTCTAGTAAAGGATAAAGGGGACCAAATATAAGGTGACAGAAGATCATTTGACTTTGGGTGGTGGGCACACAATGCAATATGCAGATCATGTATCATAGAAATGTACACTTGAAACCTATATAATCCTGTAAACCAGTGTCACCCCAATAAATTTAATTTAACAATCTTTATGTAAAAAATACAAACAATAACAGCAAAATTATATAGAATCATATGTCTCAGTTATCTATTGCTACGTAACAAACCACCCTCCACTTAAAGGCACACAGCAGCAACCACCATTTTATCACACTCATAGAATCTGTAAGGATTGGACAGCACAAGGTGTCTACTCCACAATGTCTGTGCCCTTATCTTAGAAATCTTGATAGCTGGGTGTGACTCAGACAACCTGGGGCTAGAATCCCCTGAAAGTTTTCTCCCTTGTATGTCTGGCTCCGAGGCTGAGGTGACTTGAAGGCTGAGCTCAGTGGAATTCTCCGCTGGTGCACCTGTATGTGGCTTTTCCATTTGGCGCAAGCTTCTCTCACTATGGTAGCTGGGCTCGAAGAGAGAGAGTCCAAAAGAACTAGGCAGCAGCTATACATTTTTATTTGCTTTATATCCATGATACTTTTTGAATGTAGTTTATAATTTTTATTTGTTATATGTGACGTATGAGAATGTTTTCAATGATTTTAGTATTTTTGTCAGTTTATTTTTTTTCCTCTTAGAGATCATGTATATAACAGCTCTTTAATAACTGAGCTCCACAAACCTTAGAAGTAAGGTTAACTATTTTTTCTGGTCAAATTTGCCTCCTTGTTTTACTATGCTCTGTGGTTTCAGTTATGCTGGTTACCTTTGGTGATCTTAATGATTCTTTTATTAAAAGACTGCAATTTGAATATATGCACTTTACCCGGCTACCTACTGTGCCTTGGTACTTTGTTAACCTGCGCAGAATTTTCCTTTTATCATGCTGTAAATTTGAAAAGCAAACTTCTTCCATGAAATTTGAACAGGGGAAAGGAAAGGAAATAAAGGGAAGGGAGGAGTTACAAAAAGGACAAATGTCCCATAGACTGTGATTTTATTTTGCTAGAGATACAAATTCCTGCTTGTCCAAGAAGAGATAGTACCACATTACATTATTTTGTGGCTCAGTTGACTCAAGGAATCTTTGGAAGAGCTTTCCTGATGAGCAAGGTGGGGTGGTAAGTCCATCCTTGAGGAAGACATTCTCATAAAGGAGAACTCACCCACCTTCATTTACTTTCACTGGTCTGCCTTGGTCCCCTCCCCTCTTGTCTTCCTTCTTTCAACTTTTTCTATTCTTTTTCTTGCCAGTTCTAAAGTGTTGGATGACAAGGACATGGAAAACCATTTAAAGGAAAACTCTTAAACATATTTTAAAATTTTTTGTTATGGAAAATTTCAAACTTAAACAAAAATAGGGTAGTATAATGAACCCCTGTATCTATCACTTAGCTTCACTACTTATCAACTCAAGAACAATTTTATTTTGTCTGTACACCCACATAGCCCTTACCAGATTATGAAGCAAATCACAGGCATTATTTTACCTCTAAAATTTTCAGTATGTAGCTGCAAAAGAAGAACTCTTAAAAATACACAATACTATTATCACACTCAAAAAACTCTAAAACAGTGGTTCTCAACCTGTGGGTCAGGACCCCTTTGGCGGTCGAACGACCCTTTCACAGGGGTCGCCTAAGACCATCCTGCATATCAGATATCTACATGACGATTCATGCATTACAGTTATGAAGTAGCAACGAAAATAATTTTATGGTTGGGTCACAACATGAGGAACTGTATTTAAAGGGCCAGAAGGTTGAGAACCACTGCTCTAAAACAACCCAACATTATCTTTAAAAAAATTTTTTTAAAAATTGATTTCAGAGAGGAAGGGAGAGGGAGAGAGAGATAGAAACATCAATGATGAGAGAGAATCATTGATTGGCTGCTTCCTGCACGCCTCCTACTGGGGATGTAGCCAGCAACCCGGGCATGTGCCCTTGACCGGAATCGAACCTGGGACCCTTCAGTCCGCAGGCTGACACTCTAGCTACTGAGCCAAACCAGCTAGGGCATAACACTATCTTTTTTTAAAAAAAATTTTCATCTGAGGATATTTTTTCCATTGATTTCTAGAGAGAGTGGAAAGGAGGGAGGAGTGGGGGAGAGAGAGAGAGAGAGAGAAATATCGATGAAGAGAAACACATAGGTTGGTTGCCTACCGCAAGCACTCCTACTGGGGCTGGGGAACCTGCAACCAAGGTACATGCCCTTGACCTGGAATTGAACCTGTGACTCTTAGGTCTGCAGGCCAATGCTCTAACCACTGAGCAACCAGCCAGGACTCAACACTATCTTGATATCATCAAATCTTAATATTAGGAAACAAATGTTACAAAAAACACTTAATGGCATCAATATCCAGTTAGTGTTCAGGTTGCCACAGTGTCTCATCATACGCTTCAGCTAGTTGAGCTGTCTCAGGACTTTTAAATTTCATCGAATCCTCCTCGGTCACTCTTTTTGTTCTTGAACTGTTTTGTTCAAAAGCTTTCTCATTCTGTAAAACAGTTGAATGCAATGATGACTTGGATTCCCTATTCCTATTTTAAAAACCAGAAGGAAAAAATACGTTGACATAGACATATGTTCCTCATTAAAAACAACTTCGAATACTGTAGTCAAGGAACACCTATAGGCATTTGCTTATTTTATATATAATTTCTAAATTACTTTTCTTTATTCTCATGTTTTCTTCTAGTAAAAGGTACTTTACTCACTTGAGATACTTGCTGTTTATGCCTGTTTTCAATGGTTATCGTTTCCCTTTGAAATAGCATGAAGCAAAAAGAGAAATATTTGTTTTATGTCAGAAATTCCCACATCTGGGCAGAATTAGTGCCAGAATATTGTCACTTAAAGTGAATCCACTTAACTATCATAGTAAGTAGTAAAAGAAAAGAAAAGCCCAGTATGATTCAGACTTTAACATGTTTATTTTATCTCAGATATGGCACCGCTTAGATTATACTTGCTAACTCTTAGAACAAAGAGTGAATCAAGTATTAATTGTTTTCTTGAGATAGTTTTTCTGATGGAAATGCATGATAAACGTTTACTTCCTTCAGTTCATTTGAATTTGTCAGCACAATCCAAAGAGGGCCATTTTTTTCAAAAGCAGTAGAAAGCTTAATCAGTTTTTGCATGGGTGTGGTCTACTAGGTAGAATAAAGGTTAAGCCACCATAACAAAAAACAATTATATGTCATTTCAAAAATAAGATGGAAGTGTGTTTATTTCTTACAATGTCTAGGCTGGTGGGGCAGCTCTGCTCCCTGGGGTCATTCAAAGACCAGGTTCCGGTTCCATGTCATTCCTCCTCCTCTCCTTTGGCTCATTTGGGTGTCGCCTGGAATGCAGAAGGAAAGTTGAGTTTGCCGTGTGTACGTTCCAGCTGGTGGGAGGGTGGAAAATGCTCTAAACCTAGGGAAAGTCACTTGTCTTTAAATTGAAGATGATCCACATCTCAATTCTGCACATATCCCTTTGGCTTGTGAAGGAAAGAAACAATTTAAGCTACGTCACCAAACCAAAACGTAGTAACTAGGTTACCTGCAGTTCCACTCTCCCAGGAGTGGAATCTCCTGATCAAAACTAGTGAGGTAATCCTATATAATAAAGAGCTAATATGCAAATGGTCATCACACCCTTGCACCCTTGGGCCCTTGCGCCGGGGCTGGGAGACTTGAGGCTGCGCTGGGGGACCTGAGGCTACACCCTCCTGCCCCAGCGCTGGGGCCGGGGGATCTGAGGCCCCCCCCACCCTGGCTGGGCTTGACGGGGGACCTGAGGCTGCACCCCCCTGCCCTGCGGGGCTTGACAGGGGTGGAGCCGGCCGGGTCTGGGTCTCGCGTGATTTTGAGGTGTGTGCCGGTGGGCGGGGACTTGACTCTGGGTCCTGCGGTGCGCCCCAGACTCTGACAGGAGGGAGATTTTCATATACATTTTACTAATTTTCTTTCATCTCTGACACTTCTATTATAGAGAAAGGGCAAATAGCAATATTAAAATAATTCCTCTAACTAATTCCCTTTTATTGTGCACAAATTTCGTGCACCGGCCCACTAGTCTGTTTGATAAAACCCCAGCATTCTCCTTATGGAAGCTGTCCTTGCCTGAAACACTCCACTTAATTTCTTAGTCCTACACTTTTTTTTTGGCCTTAAAAACCTTTTATTTTGTACAGCTCATTGGAGCGCCCTTCTGGTTGCTACATGGGATACTGCCCAATTCATGAATCACTAAATAAAGCCAATGAAATATCCAAGTGTACTCAATTGAATTTTGTTCTTTAATAGGCTTTAACTTAGATGGCCACACCTAACTGCAAAGAAGGCTAGGGGATATCATCTCTAGTCCATATGTCCAGGAAGAAGGGAGAATGGATTGGTGTGTGTGTGTGTGTGTGTGTGTGTGTGTGTAAAAGGGAGCAAAGAGCACTCTTGTACAGGGTATCTTACTATTTTGATTGTAAATCATTCTGTATTCTGTTTTGACACCTCTATTGTGTTATTTTTGAGTGTGATTGAGCAGTTCTCCAGTATCGCCCTCACTGACGTCTTGATCCTCATCTTTTGACTATTTGCGAGTTCATTGGCACCTGTATTGTTGACTGTTGCATCTCTTATTCAGTGAGGGATAAAGACCAGCAAAGTAGAACCTAGTAATATGAAAGGGATATTTGCTTGGGGCCTATGTGGTCAGTTGGTAAATGAACATTTTTATGTTACGATAACTTTTCTTCTCTCTAGAACCGTGTAACTATGAATCTCTAGTATAGTAAGTACATGTGTTGATTCTTGGAAGTATTGCACGTGGTTTATTTTCTAAAACATTTCCCTCCATTTATTACTCTTTTTTCTTCCTTTTTGTAAATGGTGAGGTTCCCAACCCCAGTCGCAGCCACAGACCACAGAGGGGAACTTCAGTGTAGGACCCAAGCCTGTGTTAAAGAGCACCTGCTGTGTCTGTGTGTATACCTGTGCTATATGGACAATACGAACAGCTCTTCTCAGTGCAGCACTGCATGGTCTGCTTCCAGGTTCACTTGCCTCTTTAGTCCAATCACCCACCATATGGTAGTGAGCTGGGGTCCAGGGTACATTACCAGGAGAGATAAGTCAGCTGGTCGCTGTAACTTTGGCCTTTTGTCTTCTCTTTAGGTAAGGGTTTTACTAGATACTTTTAAAAAATAACATTTATTTTTCAGTTACCATTGACATATAATATTAGTTTCAATTTAGGTAGAAGTAGAAGTTCTGAAACAGGGGCTTTAACTAAACTCTACTGACCTTAGGCATAATACAGCATAGTGATTAGACATTTATATAACCTATAAAGTGATCACCCCAGTAAGTCTGGTACCATCTGCTACATACATAGTTATTACAATAATATTGACTATATTCCCTATGCAGTACTTTACATCCCTGTGACTATTTTTATAATTGGCAATTGTACGTATTAATCCCTTTCCTTCTTTCACTACCCCCCCAATTACCTTTTCAAAATGTTCTTTGTAATTATAAGTTTGTTTCTGTTTTGTTTGTTTATTTTGTGTGTTTGTTTTTAGATTCCACGTACAAGTGAAACCATTTGGTATTTGTCTTTCTCTGTCTAATTTATTTCACTTGCATAATTTCCTTTAGGTCCATCTGTGTTGTAAATGGCAAGATTTCGTTCTTTTTTATGGCTGAGTAATGTTCCCTGGTAAAAATGCACCACAGCTTTTTTATCCATTTGTCTATTGATGGACATTAGATAGCTTGATTCTTGAATTCCTCACCAGTTCAGCTTCAGTAGGTCAACAAACACTCAAAACTTTGTAACCTACTACATATCAACTGGCCGAATGGCTGCCTTTGTTCAATAGATTAGAAAGGCGGTAGCTTCACTTCATGATCTTAAATGGGGAGCTTAGAATGTACCATTTATTCGGATAGAAATCAGCCTAATACTTTTTTTTTTTTGCTTGTATTTCTGTTACTTAATTCTGCTTTTACAAAAGGAAATTGAGTTTAAGCTGAGAGTATACATTGCAGGAGAGAGCATGGTTAGAGCTGTTCTGATATAATAGCTACCCATTTTAGGTACCTTTGAACGGAAATATAATCTACAGTATTTGGTTTCTCAGATAAACATCAGTCTGATGTTTATTTATGCTGGATTTCTTAACATTGGGAACAAACGCTAACTTTGTCATAAACCTATGATGAGATGTATAAAGGTTATGCGTTCTGGTGTAGAAGTTCTGAAACAGAGGGTTTTAACTAAACTCTATTGATCTTAGGGCATAACCAAATGTTAGATTGAATTATATAATATGGCAGATTTTGTAGATAAAATAGCGCTGGGTAATGACAATTTCATATGGCTCAACCTAAATGATATGAATTTCAACAGCCTCAAATCACTCCGCTCCTTCCTTTAAGGAGTTTATCCTTCTCCCACCCTGATAATTAGGATGTTTGTTTCTTATTTACTGAACCCCTTACCAAGCTATCATTTGGTAACTCAAATTACTTTTGTTTTCATCTGTCTCTGACTACCTTTCCTGGTTAGCACTTCTGTTCTCTCTTTTTTTAAATCTTCACCTGAGGACGTGTTTTTTACAGAGAGAAGGGAGGCAGGAGGGGATGGAGGGAGGGAAGGAGAAAGGGAGATAGAGATAGAGATAGATAGGTAGATAGATAGATAGGGAGAGAGAGAAACATCGATGTGAGAGAGAAACATTGATCAGTTACATTCTGCACACACCCTGACCAGGGATTGAACCTGAAACAATCCTAGGTATGTGCCCTGACCAGCAATAAACCCACAAGCTTTTGTGTATGGGCCGATGCTCTAACCAACTGAGCCACCCCACCAGGGCAGTACTTCTGTTCTCTTGATTAAAAATACAGTACTGTGAAAGGTGTAGAGACTAGAATGGACAGCCCTAGTAGCTATCCTTTTATGGTGAAGGAGGTGCTAAGATCTTTTGGTTAAAATTGCCAAACTGTGAAACTGAGAATCATTAGACTGGTACTCAGATTTGTAACACTGGACAGAGAACATAAATTCTAGGTGGCTTGCGTTTCTCATGGATGAAACTGACAGTTTCCATTATCTACTTCAGAATATTGGTGCTCAAAGACTAAAATGTTAGGTTTTCTAAACTTTTAAAAATTTATTTTTAATTTTTTAAAGATTGAGGTAAATTGACATATAACATTATATTAGTTTCAGTTGTGCAACATAATTGGATTTTTGTATATATTGCAAAATGATCACCACAATAAGTCTAGTTACATTAAGATTTACTCTCAGCAACTTTCAAATATGCAGTATAGTATTATCAACTATAGTCACCATGCTGTACATTACATTACCAGGACTTATTTGTTTTATTATTGGAAATTGGTACCTTTTGACCTCCTTTACCCATTTTGCCTACCCTCTAACCCCTGTCTCTGTCTCTGAGCTTGTGTTTTTTTTTTTAAAGAACTCACATATAAAAGTTATATCATATGGTATTTTTTCTTTCTCTGTCTGACTTATTTCACTTAGCTTAATACCCTCAATGTCTGTCTTTGCTATTGCAAATGGTAAGATTTTGTTCTTTTTTATGGCTGCATAATATTCCATTGTGTACATATACCACATCTTCTTTGTCCATTCATCCACTGATGGACACTTAGGTTGTTTTCATATCTTGGCTATTATAAATAATGCTGCAATGAACATAGGGCTGCATAATTTTTTTCATGTCAGTGTTTTTAAGTTTTTCAGGTATATGTACTTGAGAGGGATGGCTGGATCATATGGTAATGCTAATCTTAATTTTTTTGAGGAACCTCCATACTATTTTCCATAGCGGCTGCACCAATTTACATTCCCACCAATAGTGAACAAGGGTTCCTTTTTCTCCACACCTTTGCCAGCACTTATTATTTCTTGTCATAGACACAGACAATAGTGTGGTGATGGCCAGAGGGAAGGGGAGGGTGGTGAGGGCTGGGTGGGAGCAGGCAAAGGGAGGGATGGGAACATCTGTAATAGTGTCAACAATAAAAAAAAAGTAAAAAAAAAAAAAGACCTTCCAGACCATATGGTCTCTGTTGCAGCTATTCACCGCTGTCATTGTAGTGTGAAAGCAGTTACAGACAATATGTAAACAACTGAGTATGGCTGTGTTGTAATAAAACTTTAATTACAAATATAAAATAAAATAAAATAAATCAATTCCAGGGAAAGTAAAGAAAAATAATCACAGTATTCTACAGAGTTCAGCTGTGTAGAATACATCTAGAACAGCGGTCACCAACCTTTCGGACCTCATGGACCACCAGTGGTCCACAGACCACCGGTTGGTGACTGCTGATCTAGAACATCATAATGTAAACAAAAAATAGTAATATTACTACCCATATAAATATATTGAGGGTAAGTGAGTGCAGGAAATTTTCTTGTGTGTGTGGGTGGGGAATACATTGTGAAAGACCTAGATCCTCCATAGTACTAGGAGGAAGTCAATAGAGCATACCTAACATTGAAAAATCAAGAAGTAGCAACACAAGTAGGTTACTTAGAGAGTGACAGTACACAAATGTGTGTTTTTTTTTAAATAAAATGTTTGCCTCTGAGAATCAGAAAATTATTGGAAGATGGCAGTGGAAAGATATATGCTCTCTACTCTTCTCCCCTAAAAGTCTATTAAAACTTAAAAAAAAAACAACAGAGGAAAATAATCTCGTCTTCTTTAGAGAATTATTATTTTTTTTAAGTTGGCAAAGTTTTACTGATTAACTGTAGATCTTCTCTCAATATCTTTAGGTTCATCTCCTAAAAAAACTCTTTCCATGAACCTTCTAACTTGATCTAATTTGGCCTAGTTGCTCTCTTGGCCTGCTGCTCAATGTCATCTTAGGTTTTCCCTCCAGCATCATCTGGGAGATTCTCCTTACCTTTCTTTTGTGTTGGAATCTTTGTTTCCTGTATTCCATGTATTTTGTGGCTTCTTTCTTTTGGTAGAGTACATCTTCAAGTGGCTTTTTGAGAAGGCTGAATAGTAGGTAAAACTTTTTAATTTTAAGCCTTGCATATTTGAAAGATATCTTTATTCTCTTGTCACTGCATTGCCAGTTTGGCTGAGTATAGAATTTTGGGTTAGAAATCAATTTCCTTTGGGATTTTTCTCCATCATCCTTCATTGCCTTTGATGATTGCCACTCTGAATTTCAATCCCTTCTATGAAACCTACTTTTAAGCTTGTGGAATCACCTGCCCCTGGTGTTGAGACCTTTTGCCTCTAGAGCTGCAGATGAGCCACACCCCACTTATCCTCCAGGACTTCCAAAAGTCTTCCGTTCGGTAACTATGGTGTTACTCACTGGGCCGGGAACTACACATTTGCATATGACCTGTTTTCCAGGGAATAGCTTGCTTTTCTCTTACAGCCAATTTTTGTAAATTGTTTACACCCTGTGTTGAAGATGTGCTGCACAAAGATGAAAAGATAATTTCCAAAGATGTGGTATTTACAGATCAGCAGCTTCTCAGGAGGAAAAGAAAAAAGGAAAGAGGGCACCAAAGTTTTAATTTAGAATAAGGAAGACCAACTTAGATGCAAAAGGAACAAGAGCTTTTTTTCTGACTTTTTATCTTAGTTTAGCTAATGGGTTAATTGTTAATAGGTCTTTTAACCCAACTATTTACTGAGAGGCTGCTGTAAACACCAAGAATGGTGTAAAGAGTTAGTGGAAGAGTCCAAGCTCTTTCTTTAAGTTAGTGGCTCTCAAATCTACTTGCACATTAAATCATGATGCCCTGGGCCTCACCCCAGAACAACTGAATAAAAAGATCTGGGTCCTGGACATGTACATTCAAAAGAAAATCTCCTGCCCTAATTGGTTTGGCTCTGTGGTTAAAGCGTTGGCCCTCAGACTGAAGGGTCCTGGGTTCGATTTCGGTCAAGGCACATTCCTGAGTTGCAGGCTCTATCCCCGCTCTGATTGGGAGCTGTGGGGGAGGCAATCCATTGATGTGTCTCTCTCATATTGATGTTTCTCTCTCTCTCTGTCTCTCCTCCTCACTTCTACTCTCTCTAGAAAATCAATGGAAAAAATATCCTCCAGCGAGGATTAAAAAAAGAAGAAAATCTCCTTAGGTTGTTCTAGAACTAATTATTTGGTAGGTTAAAATCTAGGTGAAAATTCAAATATGTTCATTAATTGCTGTATAACATGGAAGATTATGATGAGCTCTATGATGAGTGAGACAGAGATTATGGGTCCGTGAATTGGCAGGGTTGTGAATTGGCAGGGTTTTTTGTTGTTAATCCTCACCTGAGGATATTTTTCCATTGATTTTTAGAGTGAAAGGGAGAGCACGAGAGAAACATTGATCTTCGAGAGGTTGCCTCCTGCATGTGCCCCCCACTGGGGCTGAAGATCCTGCAATTCTTGGCTAGAATCAAACCCGGGACCTTTCGGTCTGCAGGTCAACACTCAATCCACTGAGTCAAACCAGCTAGGGCTGAATTGGAAGGTTTTTAATTAATTGGAATCAGCATGAAAGGCTTCATCAAGAAAGTGTGTTTTGACATAGTGGAGCTTTCATAGGGAGAGAGGGGACTCTAGACCAGGGATTGAATGCCAAGTATTTTGACTGGGTGTAGAATATATGGGGAACAGTAGAAATAAAAATTCGATGTTAGGTTGTAGCCA
The DNA here is from genome assembly GCF_000147115.1 of Myotis lucifugus. Lineage (NCBI taxonomy): Eukaryota > Metazoa > Chordata > Mammalia > Chiroptera > Vespertilionidae > Myotis > Myotis lucifugus. The sequence goes on along the minus strand of NW_005871397.1, from coordinate 638,017 downwards.
GATTCTAGACAATCCAGTGTCAAACTAAGGAGTTTGACTTTATCCTGCAGGTGGGAGGAGGCTTTGAGGAGACATGGAGGGAGGCATTGAGGATTTCTGTTGAATGAAATGGCATGATCGAAGTGGTGTCTTTGAAGAGTGATCCAATGGGAATGAGGGGTATGTAGTGTGAATAACATGAGTAAAGGAAGATCAGTTGGAAAGCTCCTATTGTGGTCAAGAGTACAATGCTCTGAGCTAGGAAAAGAGCAGTGGAATTAAAAAAATGATGAACATTTGTATACTGTTTTCAAAATAACTAAGTTCTTTCCCACATCTCATTAAACCTCACAATAACTTCATGGTATTTACTTCCATGTTTTATAAAGGAAGGAACTGATATACAGAGTTAAGCTGCTCTGAAATAACCAAGTGGAAAATGGAAGGGCCTAATTGGATGATGACAGAGCAGTACTAGGGAGTTGCAAGGGTGCTTCTGAGGTATCAGGTTGGGTGTGAAGATGGTGGAATTCCTCAGTGGCTAACTCAGTGTCAAGTCTCTGGCTGTGGTCTCAAGTAACCCCTTATGTTCTTTTTTTTTTTTTTTTAATATGTTTTTATTGATTTCAGAGAGGAACGGAGAGGGAGAGAGAGATAGAAACATCAATGATGAGAGCAAATCATTGATTGGCTGCTTCCTGCACACACCCTACTGGGGATCGAGCCCGCAGCCTTGGGCATGTGCTCTGACCCCTGACTGGGAATCGAACCATGACTTCCTGGTTCATAGGTCGATGCTTACCCACTTCCATTGCATTTATGGTTTGATACACAATGATGTCTTATAAAGGTGTGGTGAAGGAAGGGAAGAAATGGCTGTCACCAATTCACTTGTCTCAAATAAGAATATTCAGGCCTTTTCTGAGTATCCTGAGTTTTCAGATAGTTAAATTTTGTTGAATATTAGAAGGCTTAGTCTGGACATGGGGCTTCAAATATGGACTGAGTAGGTTAGCTATGACTGGGTTTCCTTTTCTCTTGTGGTTGAGCAGAGAACTGTGGAGTGTGGTAGTGTAGACACGAGAGAACGTCCTCGTGGCTCTGGTGATTAGGGTGTTTGATCAAGATTGCATCCTTGTCAGAGCTGGAGAGTGAACCATAGCCATCACTGTGGGAATTCACTTTGTTCACACATTTACTTTATCTACGTGCTTGTCCATTTTGTGTGCCAAGACCCTGAGGCTATTCAAATAGAAGCTTAAGTCAGCCATGCAGGTGATGAATTGTACTTTTCCATCCGAGATGTTTGTGTCCTTGCAATCACATAGCAGAAGGGTGTGCCAGAAAGTTAAGGGATGCTGGGGAGGTACAAAGCAGAGAATTATCATCATGGCAAACCTTGATTAGGCTTTCTGTAAAATGCTGGATATGGGTGAAGAGAGTGAGGCTGGGGGTAGAGTGGAGGTTGAGCTTTTGTGACCTGGCATTCTCAGTCCATGTGTGTAGAATAACATTTATCGGCTCTGGGTGTGGGGAGGATAAAGGCTTATTTTGGTGATTTGAAATGACAACATCCTTGGAAAATCAAAATGTCACACTTTATTTCAACTGTTCCTTTTCTTTAGAATACTGGAATCTTCAATGGCCGGAGAAGGAGTGACCAGAAGACCGAGATGAATTTTAACACTATTCTAGAAGAGATTCTTATCAAAAGGTCACAGCAGAGAAAGAAGACATCACCCCTAAACTACAAAGAGAGACTTTTTGTGCTAACAAAGTCCATGTTAACCTACTATGAAGGTCGAGCAGAGGTAGGAGACAATCAAAATGTGCTTTGCTGATTTCTGTGTTGTTACTACTTTGTAATACTGCCCCCAATCGTATGGAATAAGCTTTAGGTTAATGAAGTTAATAATGAAGTAAAGGTAATAATATGTTATTTGGATTTGAAAGATAAAGTTTAGGATGTGGATATAAATTATTCATTAATTATGGGTTTGGTATATATGGGTAAACATTTCCTATCAGCCTACTAAATTAATCTGTTAATGAAAACAAATTAAATCCTTATGGGCTTCATTAAGTATATTGTATACATGGCTCTTTCCCATAAGTTACTGTATTGCATACATATCAAAGTCTTCTTTAACACGTAGAAACTGTGTCTGTATCAATTCATCATGAAGTGGGACAGACCTCTGCCCTCTCTTGGTTCTCTGGACCCCAGGCTCCTTCAATACGATGGCAATAAGCGCTTATTGAAACTCTTCCTGTTAAGTACAGCTCATTGTGCTTTGGGAGTGGGCTGAGAAATTCTGTTCTGGAAGGTGGAAATTCAGGCAAGCTGTGCCTTCCAGTTCTGACATTGGAAAACCCGTGCTTCAGTTCCCGTGACGGGCCACTCTTTGGCGTGCCCTCCTTGTTCTTATTACTCACCATTAGCTCACATTTCTGCATATTCTAATGAACTGGTAATTGATCTTCCCAGCAATTTATGTTGTTTGATCTTACTCATAATAACACAGAACAAAGGGGGTTTCATAAGTGATCTTGCATTCTGCTCAGGGAACTAAATGGCACATGGGTCAGATCATCTGACGCTCCAGGGGACGCTCTGTGTGGTATTGCGATGGAATCCAGGGGAGCTCGGGGCTGGGGGTTAATCGGGAAAAAGGCCAGGAAATAACGGGGAGAAAACAAGGGGAGGAGAGATTTCTCTATGTCGTGATGTGGAATAAAAACTTTTCAAGTAGTGAGTAAATCTCCAACAATTGCTAGCTAAGAAATCAGGAACTTTTTATAACTGGACTTAGGTACCACTAGTTTGGTTGGTGTGTTTTCTGTAATGCTGCTCCAGTATGAAACTGGCAAATAGGTTATAAAGTCGCGGAGTAGGGACACCAGTTGTGTCGGATCAGAAGGCCACCTCCAGGTGCGATGATTTGATAGAACTCACGGCACTCAGCATATAGTTGTACTCTCAGGTACAGTTTATTTGGTTTATTACGGTAAAAAGAGACAAAGCAAAATCAGCAAAAGTAAAAGGCAAATGGGGCAAGTCTGGAGGAAACCAGGCATAAGCTTGCAAGAGTCCTTTCTCAATGGAGCCAGAAAGGGTGTGCATAATTCCTCCAGCATCGAATTGTGACAATTATGAAATGTTGTTACCAGGAAGCTCATTCGAGACTCAGTAGCCAAGGTTTTCATTGGAGGCTGATCACGTAAGTACCCTCTGCCTAGCATGTACCAACATTCAAGACTCCAGAAGGAAAGCAGGTGTTCAGCTTAAACATATTGTTTGTACAAATAGTTTAGGCTCAGTGAGCTATTCTTATGGGTGCTGGGAATGGCAGGGCCCTCCCAGAGTTCAGGTTTAAGCCAAGGGCCAACCTTGTAAGCCGGCCTTTCCCAAGATAGTAGCCTCATACACCAGCTATGTTAACTCTTTTTTGCAAATCAGTGGTAATACTGGTAAAAATTTTTGAGCACCAAATATATGCCAGGCACTGTGCTAAATACTTTACATGCATGACTTTTTCCCCTCAAAACAATGCTAAATTGTATTATTAGTATCCCCCTTTAAAGAATGAGTTTGTGAGGCTTAGAAAGTTTAAAAACTTGCATAAGATCATACACCTAATGAATTACAGGGCTTTTTTTTTCAAAGCCTATCTTTGAAACCACCTTGATACTCCAAAGAGTGAAAAATTCTGTTAAATCTTTCTATAACACAGGTAGAGTTGTATTTTAAAACAAGTATATTTTTATTACTTTCAGTTATGAATTTTTAAAATTTTCTTTGTGATAGAAGAACATTAATACTAGAGAGGGTTTTTGTCCTGGTTCTGCCACTATCTACTTGGACATTGTAAAACAGTGCTCTTCCAGTTTGTATATATAGTTTAGAAATTACTTTTATATACATTTTCTATCTCTTCATACTCTGAACTCCTCCTTTGTCATCACTGCTTCAACCCTAGCACACGTCCGATCTATTACCAGGTCCCCTGAATTCTCCTTCCCTTTGTTACAGCTTTAAAGCGGCTCCCCACCCCATTCTCTTAGGTGGATTACTGCTCTACCTGATTCCACTCTTGAATATTTATCTTTCGTTTACAGAGTCTTCAGAGAGATATTGAAAACCTGTATCTTCTCTTTGATCTTCTCTAGGATCGAGTTAAAACTCCTTAGCTTGGAATACAAGGTGCATAATGCAATTTTCTAATTGCCAACCCTACTTCCTCCGGCATCAGCCATATCTTCTACCTGCAATTGCCCTGTCTCATGGTGCCTTTGTCAGTCCTACTTGGAGTGATATCCTTCTCTACCTTCCTGCCAGGACTTATCTCTCCATCCACTGTCTTTTTCAGCCACCAAAAATTTGTTGAGTGCCTGGCAAGTGCTCATCTTTCCTGACTCCGCTCATTCCCCACCTTCTCTGAAGCCTTTCCTAGTTCTTTCCCACTAAAGGTAGAATCCACACCCCACTCCAACCCTCTGTGCCTGTAAATACTTTTATCATGGCATCTTGGTTGTCTGACTTCATTTACATATCTTGGTCCTTCATTGGACTTTAAACTCTTGGAGGGCAGGGTTCACAGCTTATTTATCTTTGTATTTCTGAGGGCCCAGTGCACAGTGGGTACTTGGTAGGAGGGCTGGCTGGATGGAAGGAGAGATGGAGAGACCATAATCTTAGACACAGGCAGGGCAGGCTCATCCTAAACATACATCATGAACCATGATACCCAGAAAGGTTGTCACACTGCAAGCAAGTGGAAGAGTCAGAATTTGAACCTTGATATTCTGACTCTAAGTTCAGTGCTTTTTCCATAATGCCACCAGTGCATCCCTTATCATTTTATTCCAGCTGTATTGAAATCGAACATTGTTTGTAATGAGATGCTTGAAATTTTAGTCTTTTACCCAGGATAACGGACAGGATGGTTGAGGCAATCAGTTACGAGTATGACGTGACATGAGTCTCTTAAGCATCCTGGGGGAACTCTCCTATTTCTATGGAGTCTTCTGGGTCATAGAGGATGGTTTTCTTGACCAGCCCTGGAGCCTGGAGACTGATATAGAGATAAGAGCCTCCTGAAGTCCTGGGATGATCAGATGTTTCTCTCCTGGTTGTATCCTTAGACTACTGGACCTCCCAGTGGGAAGCATAGGTTTCCAGGACACTTGTAATCCTACCTGAGGATTTGTATCTCTCAGCACGTCGTCTGATTCTGGAGAATGGGTGTGGGCTGGGAAAAGTTTCTTTTATTTACTATAGAGAAATTGGAAGCATTTGCATCACACTTTACCAGATAGTTCACTAGCTTGTAAAAAGTGATACAGCTCTAAACACTCAATAGAAGTAGTACAGTGCTTATTGTACAAGGGAACTTTTTTTGGCTCTGAAAATTCTCAACTGTATTATCCCAGAAATTTTTTCTTTTATTATTTTAAATTTTTTTCATTATTTAAAATTTTTTTATTTATTGATTTGAGAGAGCGAGAGAAACATTGACTTGTTGTTCCACTTATCCATGCATTCATTGGTTGCTTCTTTTATGTGCCTTGACCATGGATGGAACCTGAAACCTTGGCATATCTGGACAATGCTCTAACCCAGTGGTCGGCAAACTGCTGCCCCTTGAGTGTGGCTCTTCCACAAAATACCACGTGCGGGCGTGCACGTACAGTGCGATTGAAACTTCATGGCCACACTCAAGGAGCCAAAGAGCCGCATGTGGCTCGCGAGCCGCAGTTTGCCGACCACTGCTCTAACCAGATGAGCTACTCGGCCAGGGTGAAAACTCATTTTCTTGTAGGCAGTTGAATTTCCTTGTTTCTGAAAAAAGGTAGTATTGACTTCCTCTCTTGTGTCTCAATTTCCTTTCTTGTGTCTCTTCTTCTGATTCATATCTGCCTTCTTAATCTCCTGTCCTGCATCTGAACTTCCTTGTAATTAATCATTTACTAGGATATGATCCATCCTCTTAATTTACCAATTTATTCATTTTCACTTCATAACATTTTACTATGCGTTTTTTCTCTCTAGGAAGCAGAAACCTATTTAAGACAGAAGGTAGTTGGGTGGAAGGGTACCATTCCTTCCATCTAGACTCTGAAAACATTTTTTTAATAGCTTCATATTTTCTGTAGTTTCAAACTTGGAAAAGTTGCAAGAATAATAGAAGGAACTCTCAAGTAACCTCTCAAGTAATCAGATTTACGAATTTGCCTATGGTTTTGTCCAGTTTGCTCTATCATTCTCTTTGTCTCTCTCTATGCATGTTATTTTCTGAACAATTTGAGAATAAGTTGTAGATGTTGCCCCCTTTATCACTTTATAGGTCATTATATATTGTCTAAGACCAAGACCATTCTCTTTTATAACCACAGTACAATGATCAAAATCAAGACTTTAAACACTGATACAATACTATTGTTGAGTCTGTAGTCAAATTTTATTAATTTTTTTGCTGATGTCATCATAGCCATTTCTCAACTTCCTCCCCTTGCCAAGTTGAGGATCTAATCCCTGATCACCCATTGCATTTAGTTGGTTAAGACATAAAGTTTTTAAATGTCGGTGGTGAGAGGAAGAGAAATGTAAGGAAGAAATGCTGTCTTTTGTTGCATACTATAAAATGCCAACTATCTCATGAATAGTCAACGATTGTCTATGAGACTCCACAAACATGAAATCAGGTTTAAAATTATTATAGTCTGTTCTCTTACTCTCATTCTCATGGTGTCATTAGGATGGCCATAATATCTCACCAAAGAAATTGTTTACTTTAGCCTGGTCCACTACGATGAGTAAAAATCACTATTCCTGTTTCCCTATGTGGACTCTCGCCTCAGTTTTAACTTTTTCTTCTTCTGTGTTAAACAGTTGTTAGGCATGTAAAATACTTCATGAGAAACAGGTTTGGTTCTCATGCTCTACTTAAAACTAGAAATAATACAAAGATTCTAGACTTTGAAAAACACTGTAGGATCTGGCTATGATAGTTCTGTTTTATTCATTGAATATTTGTATTATGATGAGAGAGACAAAGGCTGTAAGAAAAATCAGTGTTTTTGTTCAGAAATGACATTACCTAGTTTATTTTATTCATAAGAATTAGCTCTTAGCAATTTTTAGTGATATCCAAAAGTAAAATTTCCATCAAAGTTTTATCTAGCAATTTTGCCACTGACTATATTCAAACAACTGTGCTGTGAAGGCCCTTAAGACAGTTGGGAAAGAACAATTTCCAGAAAGTTTGGGAAATGGCATTATAGTTGAAATAAGCATAGTGTTTCGCCCCACCTCTCTTTTCCCACCTGCCTATTTTGAAAGAAACTTGTCTTAATTGGAAGTGTGTATAACTTATTTCAATTAAAAAAATATACATATATATATGTATGTATGTATGCGTTAGCCTTTGGACTGAAGGATCCCAGGTTCGATTCCGGTCAAAGGCACATGGCTGGGTTGCAGGCTTGATCCCCAGTGGGGGATGTTCAGGAGGCAGCGATCAATGATTCTCTCTCATCATTGATGTTTCTATCTCTCTTTCCCTCTCCCTTCCTCTCTGAAATCAATAAAGATATATTTTTAAAAAAACAACTATATTTCACATAATGAATTTTGTAACCCGAGTTTCATTTCTCTCTATTGCATCATGAACTACTGGGCTGGGGATTCTTAGAAATCTTTGAAGCTACTTCTGTAATTATTTTCTATTAAAGTGTTTGTTGATGAGAATAAATATGATAGCTTTTTCTTGAGGGACAGTTAAAAAAGAGACCAAATTGTATGAATGGAGGAAGCTTTGGTAGAAAAGTCTAGATTATGTAGATTTGGGGGGGGGGGTGGAAGTTGGGAGGTGTTGGGGAAGACCTCCACGTAGAGAAACATTGGTGTATGAGCGATGTTGAGCAGAGAAAGCCCTTTTGATACAGAGGGAACAGCATGTGCAAAGGCCCTGGGGTGAAAGGGAGCTTGTGTTTGTGGACCTGTTCTGCTCTAGACCTATATAGATTTATATAACTGATTATTACCCATACAATGAGATAAGTGATTTTATTAGTAACTAGAGGCCCGGTGCACAAAAATTTGTGCACTCGGGGGGCGGGGGGAGGGGGGTCCCCCCAGCCCGGCCTGTGCCCTCTTGCAGTCTGGGACCCCTCGGGAGATAACGACCTGCTGGCTTAGGCCTGCTCCTGGGTGGCAGAGGGCAGGCCCAATCCCTAAGTGCAGCCCCTGGTCAGGCTCAGAGCAGGGCCGATAGGGGAGTTGGGGCACCGCCCCCTGTCACACACAGAGCAGGGCGGATCAGGGGGTTGGGATGCTGCACCCTGTCACACTCAGGGCAGGGCCAATGGGGAGGTTATGGCTCTACTCTGTCACACACAGAGCAAGGCCCGTGGAGGGGGGTTGGGGCACCACCCTCTATCACCCACAGAGCAGGGCCTATCAGGGGGTTGGGGCGCCACCACTGTCACACTCAGGGTAGGGCCGATGGAGAGGTTATGGCTCTACCCTGTCACATACAGAGCAGGGCCCGTTGGGGGGGGGGGGTGGTGGGGCTCCGCACCCCTGTCACACACAGAGCAGGGCCGATCAGGGGGTTGGGGAGCTCCCCCCTGTCAAACACAGAGCCGCAGGGCAGATCAGGGGGTTGGGGAGCTCCCCCCTATCAGGCACAGAGCAGGGCTGATCAGGGGGTTGGGGTGCCTTCCCCTGTCATGAACAGAGCAGGGCAGATAGGGAGGTTGTGGCCCCGCCCCCTGTCACACACACAGCCGCAGGGCGATCAGGGGGTTTGGGCGCTGCCCCCTGTCACGCTGATCCCGGTGCCGGGAGCCTCGCTGCTCCGCTGATCCCGGTGCTGGGAGGCATATTATCCTTTTACTTTATAGAATAGAGGCCTGGTGCATGGGTAGGGGCTGGCTGGTTTGCCCTGAAGGGTGTCCTGGATCAGGGTGGGGGTCCCCACTGGGGTGCCTGGCCAGTCTGGCTGAGGGGCTAAGGGCCGTTTTCAGGCTGGCGGGTGACTGAAGCTCCCAACTGCTCCTTTTTTTCTTTTTATTCTGGGCCAGCTTTAGCTCTGAGGCCTCGCTGCTGAAAACATGGATACAATGTTTCTGTCCGCCTGGCTTTCAGTCCGGCTGATTTCTGGGGTTTTGTTTAGCTTCTTATTTGCAACATAGTACATAGTTGCTTAGACTTGCAGCTGAGAGGCCGGCAAGTGAGGCGGGGAACGTTGGAGTCCGCAGCAAGCAAGCCTCATGCTTCAGTGCATGGCTGCCGGCCGCCATCTTGGCTGACAGTTAATTTGCATATACTCACTGATTAGCCAATGAAAAGGGTAGCGGTCGTACGCCAATTACCATGTTTCTCTTTTATTAGTGTAGATAAAAAAGAACCATAGAATTTAGAGCTTGAAGGAACTATAAAGAATGACCCTCCAAATGTTTCCCTTCTGGAAAATAAGGATAAGGAGCTATTTGCCCAGGTCACCCAATAAGCTGGTTGGTTGGTAAGGCTGGACAGGAAACTCAGACCCAAATGTTTCTGTATCAGCCTCTGATTACACTGCCTTGGTTCTGGAATGGATGTGTTTGGTTGCCCAAGAAGGCAAGGGCACTTATACAGCTTAAATAATATGGTTATTCACAGAATGGACACCATCTAGTGACTGTTCAGACCCCTTTGCTTAAAAATACTTGTTACTTTTCTGCTTTTGAAGCTTTGCTCTTGCTGTGACTAACAGTTCTTCTCTCCTCCACTTACCCAGTCTCCATCACAAGTCTTCTTAAGGGGGAGACCCTTCCCATCTCTCTGGTTGTAAATGCCTTGCTTTTTGTGAATTGCTGTTAAGTTGATGTACTATTCTTATTGGTTTTTTTCCTCACCCATTACATAATAATCACGAGGGCCGAGGTTGTTGCCTCATAATTTAAACACATTACACGATACCTTGCACTTATTAGGCCTCCAACAGTTTTTTTGGTGATAATTACAATGGTGATGATATGTTAGTATTTGACTAAGCAAAAAGATCTTGAGAGACCTTGTGATAGTGATTTCCCATGCAGTTTTTCTCCATTTTATTTTGTTTATTTTATTTTTCCTCACCTGAGAATATTTTTTCCATTGATCTTTAGAGAGAGAGTGGAAGGGAGGGAGGAGGGGAGAGACAGAAACATTGATGTAAGAGAGACACATCAACTGGTTGCCTCCCACATGCATCCTGACTGGGGCTGGAGATCAAACCTGCACCTGAAGAACATGCCCTTGACTGGGAATTGAACCCATGACCCTTTGGTCCAGGAGCCGACACTCTAACCACGGAGCAAAACCTGCCAGGGCTCCATTTTACTTTTTGAGGAGATGCTTTATCTAAGCTTAGAAATACAACTATGTTTTTGTTTGGTATTTATTAGTATTAATCTCTCCCCATAACTAAAATGTGGATATTATAAATAATCAAGATATGAACTGTCAGAAGAAATCAGATAGCAATTTGAGAAAGTGAAACTCCATTTTGAGTTGTTTCCAGAACTGTTTAGGACACTAACTCTTAGCCACTGGTTGGTGGTGGTCATGTATATGTAGAGAATTATCTGCAGAGGGAGCTTAGAAGCACTTGTGCTACTCAGCAATTAATTCTATGACTTTTAGGAGAATGCCTGCCATTATTAGCCATTGGGTTTTGTAAATATACTGCATTTCTGAGATAAATATTAAGTTTGATGATAACTACCTCAGAGAATTAAAAACTGCCTTTCGTTACTGTCTTTTTACCAAAGTTCTTCATGTACCTTTTTTATTTTTATTCTTAGGGAACTGTCTATAGTATTTGCATACTTCCATTTGGTATCACCTGAAATGAAAAATTGCACAAAATATATGCAATGTAACTTTTTTTGTTAAATAAAATTATGTAAGAGACTTCATTGAAATCTCTTGTGATTTTTAATAGATTGTGGGAAAGGAATTTTCTCCCCATTATCCTAGTTGTATGAGAAAACTTTTTTCATTCTATCTTTATTCCAAGTAATCATGTAGGTATAGCTGTTTCTTAATTTTATTTGCCACTGCAAAAAGTAACATGGATAGATGTAAGTTCCTGCTAGTGAGATTGTAGCATGTGAATTTTACTCCTTTTAGAGGAATACATATATTATATGTGTATGTATCTGTATCTATCTATAATATCTATGTCTATGTTTATGTCTGTCTATATCTACATCTATCATCTATATCTATATCATCTATATCTAGACTTACCTTTCCTGACAGAAGAGAGTCTATACATTTTTGCTTGTTATATAGGACTCAACTCATTTTGTTTAGCCTATTCATCATTTGTACCACAAAGATTTAGTGAGTGTACACACAGTATGCTAAGATAGAGGAATTAATCGCTGTCTTTTTACCAAAGTTCTTAGAAATGCAACTTAGAGCGATTCCGGCTTTTTAAGTGTACAGTCTGATTAAGCCATAGTTCTACTTCTATGGGTTCAGCAGACTTTCTTATGCCGCATCTACTCTCTTGTGAGGGGGCCTCCTGAGACCGGAGTTCTTATCCCTACGTGCCACTGCTGTTGGCACTCGCGTGCGTTTCTGGATTCCTTCGGACTCTAACTTCACTGGCCCTCGGGTTACCAGGTGTAACATGGGTGGTTACACCTACAGGGTTTCAAGGTTTCCTTCTGTTCTTAAATTTTCCATCGCATAGGTTTTACAAAAGTACAGGGGTTTTGCACACGTAACTTGCCATGCTCTGTTCTCCTTAGCATCTCTAGAAAGTAGATAACCATCAAATTTGTCCAACTCGTATTTTACAAGTGAAGACGCTGAGGGACAGCCAGGCTCCTTCTTCGAAGTGACAGATGTGCCCTTGGACTAGATGAAGCAAAATGCCTTATCTTGCTGGCTAGTGTGCTGTTAAACCACACTCTGCTACTTCCCGCAAAGGGGACTTCCTTAAACAGTAGCTTCACTGACCACCTCTGTGCACGTGTTTCCTTCCTCCCCTTCGCTGGCTTGAAGAGAGCGCCCGTGACAGTTTTTCATTGGTGCTGGTTTTGCCCTCACTGTACCCCTGCGAGGTGGTGGGAGCCCTGTGCGTTTCAATCACTGGGAGTGGTGCAGAAAAGAGACCCATAGAAGGGGAATTTCCCTATGAATGCTTCTCTGAAAGAAGTTGAAAAGGGTTATGCTTAGTTTGAAACTCTTAAGAACTTCAAAGTGGTTTTGGTTAAGTAATAGGAACGAAAATTCATTTCATAGATACGTTAAATGATTTGTGAGAGAGAAAACTCACAAGTAACTCAAAGATGAATTTATTACATTCATAGTCTGTCCCAGCAGTAGAGCACATCATCATAGTGAAAAAGACCCTTACAAATCTACCGCAATATATTAGTAAGTTAGGTTAGCACTTGTAAAAATAGTTAAGTAAGCTGATTTTTATTTATTTGTTTATTTTTCAAATATATTTTATTGGTTTCAGAGAAGAAGGGAGAAGGAGAGAGAGAGAGAAGCACCAATGATGAGAGAGAATCATTGATCGGTTGCCTCCGGCACGCCCCACTCTGGGGAGCCCGCAACCCAGGCATATGTCCTGACCAGGAATCGAACCGTGATCTCCTGGTTCATAGGTTGATGTTCATAGATTTTTTAGATGAACTCAGTCCTGATTGATTATAGTACAATATCAAAATAAATGGTAGAGAGTTGAATTTTCTTGGAAAAAGCTGAGTAGACTGATGCTAAAAATCAAATATATAAGTCAAAAGTTTTTAAAAATGGGGTCATTCCTTTATTTTCAGCAATCACTTTCGAAGGATACATGTTATGACTAAAATGTCTGTAGGAAAAAAGGCCAACATCCACTGGATGAGATAAAGTTTTCCTTGAGGTTTGAGAACCAGCTTTTCATCTGTTTTCTGTTCCTTCTTCATTATAGGGAACTTCAGTTCTAGTCTAAGGTCCACCTCTGAGTGAATAGAACTTCCGTGAGTTAGAGAGTGGACACTGTATCCTGGAGCCAGATTGCGTGGGTTCAAATTCCAAACTTGTTGCTTATTAGCTGTGACCGTGGACAAGTTACTTGATCTCCCTCTGTGCCTCATTTCCCTCATCTTTAAACTGGGGCAAATAATATTATTTCCCCCATAGGTTCTTGTGAGGAGTAAATGGATATGAAGTAGTTAGGACTGTTGCTGGCATAGAGTTAAGTACCTTTGTAAGTATCAGTAGGGCTGTCATTCTGGGTAGGTTGCATTGTCGCCGACTTTTATCTTTTTGTAGAATGTGTTTCAGAGTTTATGTTCTTGTGTGTGGCTCTTACCAGATTTGGAAATTATTGCAATAAGCAGAACGGTTTCATTCTCCTAGTAGGCCGCTAATTCCAGGTGATTCGTGCTTTAAATTGGTCACCGATCTTGTTGTGTTGTATTCTGGTAACGGGGGAAATATTGGGGTAGGGTGATTTAGCATACTCAGCATCTCTGAGCCCATGTTGGTGGAACTCTTGTTGGGGACGGTCTGATCTGGATTCAGGGTTTTTTTTTCCCCCCTGGATGTTTATCTGTGGGGCACATGATAGGGTGCTGGTTGTGATAAATGTGTTGCTTCAGTTTTACATTTTTATAACACCAGAGGTGGATCTACCTTGAGTCACATTAAAGAAAAGTAAGCATAAGAGCCTTTCAATTCCATAGCTTTTTCTCGGGGCCCCGAAAGGGCACTAGCAATTTTGTTTTATAATTTTACACTTGAAAAAAGAGAGCCTTCTCCCCAAAGTGTATAAGCTTCAGGTCATTCAAAACCTGGATCTACCTCTGAGGAGCATGTAAGGCTTGTTTTGTTCTAATATTTGATAATATCTACAAATTTTGCCAGTGAAATACCCCCAAGCATCTCCACTGTAAATCAGCTAAAAAACAAGCACATTTGTAATTGGTTTATATTCTTAAAAGTCTTTCTAAGTGGCATATGTCTACTATAACCCATTTAATTTATTTCCCTTTAATAGTTTCAGAGTTTTGTTATTATATTTTAAGGAGTTTATTTTTTCAATTAATTTATTATTTTTAAGTCTTTATTGTTGAAAGTATTACATAAGTCCCCCTTCCCCCCATCGACCTCTTCCAGCCCGCCCTGACCCCCTCCCCAGGCCTTCACCACCTCATTGTCTGAGTTGTTTTTTTAAAGTTATATACTTTTCTTGTTAATTGTTAAATTTTCTGAATATTTTATGGTTGTAGTTACTCTTATGTCTAGGTTGTTTTTCTTGATATGTTTTGTTGTAATTAGATATTGTTGATATATAATCAAGCTCTTGATTTTATATCTATTTTGTAAGCAACTGGTATACTATGCTATTTCTAAATATTACATAGGGATATGATATTCTGTTCCCAACTTTGCTATAAAACTTATTTTTAAATTAAATTTAATTCAAATTATGAGAGAAAGCAATTAAAAATATTAGAAATAAAAGCATTTTAAATTTTAAACAGGAATACTTCAAAGGTTGGGATTAAATCTTTCTTTGCTGAGAAAGTTATAAACTGTGTCTTGGACAGAGGTATTGATGGGGTATGGTGGAGGAACATACATAAGCAATAACATTAAACTTTCCGAATCACCTGAAATATAAATTTTAGAAGTAGAGAAACCTAGATTTGTAATTCATAAGCACTACCATTAGTGGGGTAATAGGATGCAAACCCAGGCCCAGGAAGGCCTTCATAGATATCTGTACCCTAACTTTAGCCAAAAATGTTTTTTACTTTAATTAATTAATTTAACAAAAATATTTTAAGTGCCTACTTTGTGGCAGGTACTGTGCTAGGCGTGGGGACACAAGAGTATATGTAGTGAATGTACTGCTCTTAGGGAGCGTACCTTCTAGAGGAGAAAGACAGACAGTGTACAGCTATACCAGTAAATGTCTCCCGCCCATGAAGAAAAGGAAAGCAGGACAGGATGGCGCCTTGCCTGGTTGTGTTTTGTGTTTTTGTAGGTGTTCAGGGAATGAAGATATTAGGAAGGTCAAGGCAGTTCACGTAGAAGCCTGGGGGAGGATGTTCCAGCAGAGAAGCCAGGAATGCAAGGCCCCGAGGGAGGCAGCAGGTGCTTCGTTGTTAAAGAAACAGCAAGGAGGTCGAAGGGCTGAAGTGGAATGGGGTGGGGTGTAGGGGAAGAGTCCGGGTATCTGGGCAAGATCATGCATGGATGGCTTTGTGGGCCCTGGGAAAAACTTTGGATTTTTTATTTTTTAATGTGATAGGTAGATTCTGGAGGATTATGAGTGGGGAGTGACAAGATTTTACCCGTATATTCCTATACGTCAAGACACTGGGGCATAGTGGAACATGAATTAGCAGTTAGAAGGTTAAGGTAGATGCCCGACCGGCATGGCTCAGTAGTTGAGTGTCGGCCTATGAACCAGGAGGTCATGGTTCGATTCCCGGTCAGGGCATATGTCTGGGTTGTAGGCTGCAGAAGCCAATCAATGATTCTCTCTCATCCTCTCTCTCTCCTTCTCCCTTCCTCTCTGAAATCAATAAAAATATTTTTTTTTTTAAAAAGAAGGATTAGGGTATAGTCTGGCTCTGCTAATGTGACCTTGAGGAGGTCAGTTATCCAGTCAGGGCCTCAGTTTCCACCCTAAATGAGGAAAGTAGATTATGTGATCACTAGAATCTCTCCTGGCCAAATGTAATTCTCAGATCTGAAAATAGTGAGTAAGCATTCAGATATATTTGCAGTGGTTGTTGGCTATGTGGAATAGGAGAGGACACCTGCCCCTCCCCACTTTGTGTTCAGACTTTGGCCCTTTCCTGTTCTCAGCCCTGAGCCTCACTCCTGCTTCTGGGTGGCCAAGTTTTAGTATGTGTCTTTTTTTCAACTTGCATTTCTCTGATTACTAAGGAGGATGAGCAGGTCTACATATTTTCATTGTCCGTTGGCTCTGTTGAAGTGCCCATTTAGATATTCCCCCCGCCTTTTTCTTTCTATTAGGTGTTCTGTCTTATTTGTTTTTGAACTATATAAATATGTATTCTGAATCAAACCCATTGTCTGTATATTCTTTGCAAATACATGTTTGTACTGTGGCTTGTCTTTTAATTTTCTTAATGATATCTTTTTATTGCAGTAAAATACACATAACAAACTTACCATTATAAGCATTTTAAAGTGTACAATTCAGTGGCATTAAGTACCTTTATAATGTTATGCAACAGTCATCACTGTCTGGTTCCAAAACTTTTTCATCACCCCAAACAGAAACCTTGAGTATGTTCCATGTGTACTTGAGAAGGATGTGTATTCTGTTGCTTTGGGTGGGATGTTCTGTATATGTCTGTTAAGTCAATCTTGTCTACATTTTGTTGAAGGCCATTGCCTTGTCTTTGAGTTAACTGACCCTTCAGTGAACTCTTCTGCTTCATCTAGTCTGCTGTTGAGCTCCTCTAGTATATTTTCCAGTTCATTTATTGTTTTCTTCAGCTGTGACTTCTACTTGGTACTTTCTTACATTTTTCCTCTTTGTTGTTCTCATTGTGTTTACCCATTCTTATCCCCAGTTTAATAAGCATCTTTATGACCATTACTTCGAACTCTTTATTAGGTAAATTACTTATCTCCATTTCATTAAGTGTTTTCCTGAGATTTCTTCTTGTTCTTTCATTTGGCACATATTTCCTTGTTTCATTCTGCTTGACTCTCTGTGTTGGTTTTTATGCAGTAGATGAAACAACCACCTCTCCCAGTCAGTCTTGAAGAAGTGATTTCATGTAGGAGATGAACCTTGTCATCAACCTTTGCCCAGCTCTTACTTGTCTCTCAAATCTTTGTCCAAGGAGCCTATTGTATTTGTAATAGCACCTCATAGATGAGGCTGTGCCAAGTTTATTAGTGTCTGAAAGGGAGGATCTCAGCACCTATAATCAAGCTGACTGGAAGCCAGATCCACAGGCAGCAACTTTTATTTTTTAATATATTTTTATTGATTTCAGAGAGGAAAGGAGAGGGAGAGAGAGATAGAAACATCAATGATGAGAGAGAATCATTGATTGGCTGCCTCCTGCATACCCCCTACTGGGAGTCCAGCCCACAACCTAGGCATGTGCCCTTGACCGGAATCGAACCCAGGACCCTTCAATCCACAGGCTGACACTGTATCCACTGATCCAACCAGCTAGGGCAGCAACTTCTTAAAGTACGCAAATATATCCAGTCCTATGGGACTGCAAGCGTAAGCTCTGCTGGCTACCAGAGCCAGGCAATCTGGAGGTGTCCCCTAGGTAGCAGTGGCAAAAATTGGGATTCCAGGTAAGTGTACAAGCTGTTCTCTGGGAGAAGCTCTATTTTTTGGGATAGATAACATGTTAGACCACAAAACAAGTCTTAATAAATTTAAAATGATTAAAATCATATCAAGCATCTTTTCCAACCATGATGGTATGAAATTAAAAATCAACCACACAAAAACACTGGACAATTATGAATGTGGAGATTAAATAACATGCTACTAAACAACCAATGTGTCAAGAAGAATTCAAAAGAGAAATAAAAAATTACCTTGAGACAAATGAAAATATATAAAAATTTATGGGAAGTAGCAAAAGCAGTTCTAAGAGGGAAGTTCATAGCACCAAATGCCTACTTCAAGAAACAGGAAACATCTAAAACAGCCTAACTTTACACTTCAAGGAACTAGGATAAAAAGAACAAATGAAGCCCACAGTTAGTACTAGGAATGAAATAACAAAGATTAAAACAGAAATAAGTGAAATAGAAACTGAAGAGACAATAGAAAAGATCAATGAAATTAAGAGCTGGTTCTTTGAAAACGTAAATAAAGTTGACACACCTGTATGTAGAATTCCAAGAAAAAAGAGAGTGGGCTCAAATAAATAAAATTAGAAATGAAAGGGAAATTACAACTAATACCTCAGAAATACAAATGATCATATGATACTATGAACAATTGTATGCCAACAAATTGGACAACCTAGAAGAAATTCCTAGAAACATACAACCTACCAAGACTAAGTCATGAAAAAAATAAAGAAAATATGAACAGTGATCGTATCAGTAATCAAAACCTCCCAACAAACCAAAGTCCAGGGCCAGATGACTTCATTGCTGAATTCTACCAAACATTCAAAGAAGAATTAATACCAATTCTTCTTAAATTGTTCCCAAAAACAGAAGAGAAAGGAACTCTTCACAACTCATTTTATGAGGGTAGCATTAGCTTGATACCAAAGCCAGACAAGGATGTTATTTTATTTTTTTTATCCTCACATCGATATTTTTCCATTGATTTCTAGAGAGAGTGGAAGAGAGAGGCAAAGACAGAGAGAAATATCGATGTGAGAGAAATACATGGATTGGTTGCCTCCTGCACAAACCCAGACCAGGGCCCAGGCCAGGGAGGAGTGTGCAACCGAGGTCTGTGCCCTTGACTGGAATCGAACCCAGGATCTTCCAGTCCGCAGGCCGATGCTCTATCCACTGAGCCAAACCGGCTAGGGCCAGATAAGGATAAGAAAAATTATAGGCCAATAGCCCTGATGAATATAGATACAAAAATTTTCAACAAAATAATAGCAAAGTGAATTTAAGGATCATACACCATGATCAAGTGGAATTTATTCCAGGGATGCAAGGATGCTTCAACATTGCATATCAGTCAGTGTAATGGACCACATTAAGAAATTTAAGGATCAAATCATGATGATCACGGCTAACATGATACTCAATGGTGAAAAGCTGTAAGCTTTTCCCCTAGGATCAGAACAATACAAGGATGTACTCTATCACCACTCTTTTCAACAGTATTGGAAGTCCTAGCCAGAAGAATTCTTTAAGAAAAAAAGAAAAAAGAATATACAATGGAGAAAAGGACAGTTTCTTCAATAAATGGCATTGGGAAAACTAGACAGTTACATGCAAAATAATGAAATCGGACCACTATTTTATACCGTACACAAAAATAAACTTAAAATGGATTAAAGACTTGAATGTAAAATCTAAAACCATAAAACTCCTAGAAAGAAACATTGACATAAGTTCTTTGACATAGTTCTTGGTGTTGATTTTTTAAATATGACACCAAAAGCAAAGGCAACCAAAGCAAAAATAAATAAGTGGGACTACATAAAAATAAAAAGTTTCTGAACAGTATAACAAACCACCAACAAAATGAAAAGGCAACTTACTGAATGGGAGAAAATTTTGCAAATAACATATGCAATACAGGTTAATATCCAAAATATGTAAAGAACGTATATAATTCAATAGCAAAACGTTAAAAAATCTAATTTAAAAAATGGGCAGAAGATCTCAATAGACATTTTCCCAAAGAAAACATACGGATGATCAATAGGTACATGAAAAAGTGCTCAGCACCATTAATCATCAGGGAAATGCAAATCAAAACCACAATGAGATGTCACCTCATACTTGTTATAATGGCGTTTATTAAAAACACCAGAATAATGTGTTGAAAGGGAAGGATGTGGAGAAAAGGGGACCCTTGTTCACTGTTGGTGGGAATATAAATTGGTTTAGCTGCTTCCGAAAACTGTATGGAGGTTCCTCAAAATATAAAAATAGGACTACCACATGATCCAACAATTCCATTTCTGGTATTTATTTGAAGAAAATGATATCACTAACTTGAAAAGATATATACAACCCCATTGTATATATTGCTGTTCATTGCAGCATTTATAATAATGAAAGGGCAATATGCTAATTAGACTGGACATCTTCCGGATGTCATTCTGGACATTCTTCCTGACAAAGCTGTGGCGGAGGGAAGCCAGCCCGGGGCCCGGGTGCCTGGTGGCAGCCGGAGGAGAGAAGCCTGAGTCCTGGGTGCCAGAGGGAAGCTGGTGCCGGCAGCCAGGGAAGGAAGGCCTACTCTTGCACGAATTTTCATGCATTGGGCCTCTAGTTGTTTATAATAGCCAAGATATGGAAACAACCTAATCATCCACCAATGGATGAATGGATAAAGAAGATGTGATTTTATATATATATATATATATATATATATATGGGAAATGATTCATATATATATATATATATATATGAATATTATTCAGCCATAAAAATGAATGAAATCTTGCCATTTGTGACAACATAGATAGACCCTCTCAGGCATTATGCTAAGTGAAACAAATTAGTCAGAGAAAGACAAATGCCATATGATATCTCTTATATGTGTAATCTTAAACAAGAAAATAAAGTTACAGATAGAGAAAACAGATTGGTTGCCAGAAGCAGGGGTTAGGGTGGAAGAAATGGGTGAATGGGAAATTAAATAAAAAAAATATTTTTATTCATTTCAGAGAGAAAGGGAGAGGGAGAGAGAGATAGAAACATCAATGATGAGAGAGAATCATTGATCAGCTGCCTTTTTCCCGCCCCCACTGAGGATCTAGCTTGCAACTCGGACATGTGCCCTGACTGGGAATTGAACTGTGACCTCCTGATTCATAAGTTGACACTCAACCACTGAGCCATGCCAGTCGGGCAAGAAATTAGATATTTAAAAAAAAATTAAAAATGAAATGATCAAGAGCAAAAAAAAAAAATCAATAAAATGTAGAATTTATAATTTTACAGTAAATTTATAAATTTATTAAAACATCTTTTGAAAGTAAAAGTGAGCTACTTTCCATACATTCTGAGATAATCTATTAATTCCTAAATTGCAATACAATTTTCTCAGTATTAAGATTCACAAAGATTACACAAAAGAAACTTAAAAGACGCTTCCTTAGCATGTCAACATGTAGCTTTCATTTCCTCCACAGGGACTCCAGCACACCACCAGAAATATTTTCTGTTTTACTTTTACTCAGAAAGAGGTTTAGTTTCTTTGTTTTCTATTGCATGATTTTAAATTACTAGACTTTACACATAACATCTGCACTTCTACCTCTAGCGTCTGCCTTATCTATTTCACACAGTTGTAAAAATCTAATTAGAAGAGGTGGTAAAGACATTTTGAAGCTTTAAAATAATTAGTTATCACTGATGCTGGTGTGATTGCCATGATCTATAAATCATCTGCAAAGTCAGAAACGATTAGATCATATAAATCCAGATGGCACAAAATTACATAATTAACAACTGAAAAACTGCATATAGCTTCGACCATTCCTGACACAAAGCAGCTGGAAATGATCAAAAAAGCTCACTAAAATGTTCAGAGGGATGAGCTGCCCCTGAAAGGAAAGACATAGAGTCCTAAAGACTGGTACAAGGAAGGCCAAGAAAGAAAAACAGTGGGTCTTTAAAAAAAGGGGAACATTTTACATTCCCACCAGGAGTGTACGAGGGCTCTAATTCTCCACATCCTCCTTAAGACACTTATCGTCTCTTTTTATTCCGGCCATCCTAGTTTGTGTGAAGTGGTATCTCCTTGTGTTTTTGATTTGAGTTTCCCTTATGCCTAATACCATTGAGGATCTTTTCCTGTAGTCTGTTTCTTTTTAAAAATGCGTATCTGCCTGCTGTCTTTGGTTAGGCAATAAGACCTGTCTGGGAGAAACTTCAGCTTTATTTGATTTTTAAATGAAGGGGGTAGTGGTGTGGTAGTAAATGTTTAGTAACTGGGAGTGGAGGAAGAAGTCTTAATTTTTAGTGTTTGCCAATTTCCATGGTGTAAGTACTCCCACCATGGCTGGTTTCAGCCACCACCTTGACATTGAAAGTGCAGCAGGGAAATGGTGGTGCGCACAATAGCCTCTCATGAGCTGGCGTGAACTGATTTCCACACACATCAGTGGAAGGAAGGAATGGTGAAGCGAGCCTCCTTAGGGCTGCCTGGTATTGTGCACGCTAGGCACTGCGCAACCATAGGGGTGCCATTCACATGTTAGTCTAAAGAGAAAAGGACATAATATTTATTGAGTATCTACCACATATTTAATCCTCAACACCTTCATCATCTGAGGCAGGTTTTACTCTCTTATTTTCAGAGAAATCCAAGGCTTAGGGATTTTAATTAACTCAGTGATTCACAGCTAGTAAGTGTCAAAATTGGCATATGAGTCAGGTCTTTCTTACTCCAAAGCTCATTCCAGTTTGCCAAGTGCTTTAGAGGATTGGGGGTGCTTTCCAACCCTGGTTTGGTTAATTGTGAGGGGAACTCACAGGACTCAGCATATTGTTATACTCATGACTATTTGTTACAACAAAAGGAGACAATAAAATCAGCAAAGGGTAAAATGCATGAGGGATGAAGTCCGGAGGAAATCAGGCACAAGCTTGCAAGAGTCCTTTCTTAGTGGAGCCACATAGGACATGCTTAAAACGTCCAGCAATGAGTTGTGACAACACATGTGAAATACTGCCTACCAGGAGGCCCACTAGAGACTCATGGCCCGGGGTTTTTTATTGGAGACTGGTAGGTTATATAGGCACCCTCTGACTAGCATGCACCCAGATTTCAGACTTCAGAAGGAGAAGCAGATGTTCTGCATAAACCGTATAGTTCCTACAGTTTGGGCACAGTGAGCTGTTCTCCTCAGTGCTGGGAACAATGGGCACCTTCCTAAAGTCCGAGTTCCCAGATGCCAGCCTGTGGCCAACCAAATAGCAGTTGCAGGCCTGCTGTGTTAACTCTTTTCTGCACACCAACCAAATGCAAAAATAGGAAAGAAAACTGAAAAAGGCAGAGACCACGTCTGCTATCATTACACCCCCGTTCCTGTCCCAGCGCCTGCAGAGAACGCGCTACGTGGTGGGTTTCTAACAATGGCTCACGGAATCGTGCGGATCCTCATTGATTCCCAGCCCATGTGTGTCTGTGCTTGGGGGGAGTGGGGGGGAGCCTCTGTGCTTGAGAAGTGCTTGCCAAGTGTCTGGGTTAATCCCGAACCTCCAAATCATGATTCGTTATGACTGCTTGGCCCAGACATCTCAGCGTAGCTTCATTAACCCGGCTGAATTCTCAGTGACTTTTTGCTCTTGCAAGGCCTTCATTTGAAACACCGAGGTCTATTTGTGTCTTCAATGGAAACATTGGTTCTTTTGTTCCAGGGCCCCAGACACACTGCCTCAGCATCACTTTTACATAGCTGAACTCTGACTAAAAATGGAACAGTTTCCCCCACCTGACCTCCTCTGTGTCTGGGTCACATGCTGGGGTCACACCTTCCTTTTTCTCATGGGCAGGACTGACTGTCTTGTCTGAACCGTATCCAGCTGTCATAAACACATCGAAGGGGCTCTGCCTTAGAGGATCAGGCCTGGGAACCAGCAGACCAGGCCACTGTGAGCTGACTAAGACCGGCTTCCTTTCATTCTGAGTTACCAGACAGACCAGTGAAAGCAACGAAAAACAACTTACCGTCTCTGACCAGTTCCCTCGGTTCTCAAGTGAAGTAGAAATTATTTTCCTGCCTATGGCTTTGCTTATTTTTCCACGAATCAATGCAATGGTTAGAAATGCTCTTTTTTTGAGTTGGAAAAAGCAGATTTTCTTACTAAAACAGGCAGCATTGGTTCTGATGCCAGAGGGCCAGTATTCAGATCCTGGGCTCTGTCACTCACTAGGTTATATGGCACCGGACAGAACTCAACTACTTTGTCAGTTTCTTAATGTGTGAATAATAGTCACTACCTCATAGGGCTGTTGTGGCGATCAGTTGAATTTAAATGAATTTAAAGCAAAATCTGCATATAGTGGACCCTGAAGAAAAGTTAGTAATACTGCTGTGACTGTTAACCCTCGGTATATAAAGATCCATTCTTTCTTTTTGACTGCTCATGCAGATTTGAGTAAATGAAATCCCTTATTTCTACCCTACACTCCTTTAAGTCTTTATTTAAGTAACAGTGGGAAGCTAAGACAGTTGTTTGAAAGAAGCTTCAGTATGGTGAATGAAAGCCTGTCCACCTTACACCAAGCCACTTTGTGCCAGAGTTGGGCCGCCATCGTAACAGGCTCCTCTTCCCACTCCTGCCCTCTCCACCTGTGACTGTCACTGACTGAGCTCAGGAGCTGCTGACTGGGCTCTTGGTTCTGGGGGCCCAGCATGGAGGGGATGTTTTCTCCTCGCTCTCTCCTGGAATATAGGCCCTCTGGA
>NW_005871397.1:611528-613724 GCF_000147115.1 Myotis lucifugus | reverse complement strand
ATGGCCCCTGGCCCTTCTAGTTCGTGCAGCGAACAGTTGCCGCTATCCCCCCATGTGAAGCCACGGTGCCCCTGCTTCCTTTCCGGCTACTCCTGCTTGTCTCCTTCACGAGTTGGGGTTCCTCGAGGTTCTGTTCCAGGGCCTCTTTTCTCACCCTGCACTCGCCGTAGGAGACACCATCCATTCCAGTGGCTTTGGGTTAGCATCCGGGTACTGATGACTTCTCCAGTCTTCATTTCCCAGCCTGGTATCTATTCTGAGGTCTAAGAGTTCATACAGGCAGCTCAAATTCAAAATACCTGAGAAGAAACTCAAGATGACACCCCCCTCCCCCCATTTCTAGCACAGGAATTGTACTAACCTGGAACTTGGTCTAAACTTACCCCTCTCCCTTACCCTCTCTCATGTCTGCGCTTTCAACAGGTTTTGTTGATCTACATTCTAAACATATCTCATTCCTGCCACTCTTTCCCAACTCTACAACTGCCATGATCCAAGCCACCATTGCCAATTCGGGTGAATACAGCAGCCTCTGTATCAGTTAGATTGACTTAGGCCAGTGGTTGGCAAACTCAGTAGTCAACAGAGCCAAATATCAACAGTACAATGATTGAAATTTCTTTTGAGAGCCAAATTTTTTAAACTTAAACTATATAGGTAGGTACATTGTTATTAACTTAATTAGGGTACTCCTCAGGCTTAGGAAGAGCCACACTCAAGGGGCCAAAGAGCCGCATGTGGCTCGCGAGCCGCAGTTTGCCGACCACTGACTTAGGCTATATATTCTATAAAACCACTAAATAATAGTGGCTTAAACAATTACATTTATATATATATTCCTCTTCCAATGTAGGACAAAAAAAAATACTGGAGGCAGGCTGTCCTCAACTGGTATGGTGGATCTTGGATTCTGTCTTTCCCTTCCATCATCCTAGCTTATATTTTTTATTTTGGCCCAAGATGGCTGCTGAATTTTCAGTCATTTTGTCTGAATTGCAGGCTGGGCGGAGGAAGAAAGACAGAAAAGCAAGCAGGGACGTCTTCCACCTGAGTCAGCTCCCTTTAACAGCCTTCCCTTATGTTCCACGCAGAACTTCTGCCTGTGTCACAGTGACTGGTACTTAACCACATGGCCTTACGTAGCTGCAAAGGGAGCTAAGCAATAGTCACTTATTCTGAGTATCCACATGACCAACAAAGAGTCAGAATTCTGTTACTGATGAGAAGTTGATATGTGAGTGGACAGCCAGAGTCTCTGCCACATCGTAACAGGCTCCTCTTCCCACTCCTGCCCTCTCCAGCCTGTTGTACGCAGTGGCTACAGTGATCACGTCCCTGCCCTGCTTAAAACCCTTCAGGAGCTTCTCATCATCCCCAGTTTAAAGCTCCAAGTCCTCATGGCCTATGGTCCATAGCCTGCCCACCTGTCTGCTTCATCTGCAGTTCATTCTCTTCCTCACTTCCAACTTTCCTGCTTACCAGTCTTTCTGCTCCTTGAAGGCAGCTGGCTCCTTTCCACTAGAGCAGTGATGGTAAACCTTTTGAGCTCGGCGTGTCAGCATTTTGAAAAACCCTGACTTAACTCTGGTGCCATGTCACATATAGGAATTTTTTGATATTTGCAACCATAGTAAAACAAAGACTTATATTTTTAATATTTAAATGCCATTTAACAAAGAAAAATCAACCAAAAAAATGAGTTCGTGTGTCACCTCTGACACGCGTGTCATAGGTTCGCCATCACTGCACTAGAGCATATACTTTAGCCATGTTCTCTGTTTAGAATTCAGGTTCTCCTCCTTTGACTGGCTAACGCAGTGGTCGGCAAACTCATTAGTCAGCAGAGCCAAATATCAACAGTACAACGATTGAAATTTCTTTTGAGAGCTGAATTTTTTAAACTTAAACTATATAGGTAGGTACATTGTTGTTAACTTAATTAGGGTACTCCTGAGCTGGCCTTTGCTGAAAACGTCCTCATTTTATAACAATAAAGCCACCAACACAAAATAATTACAATTCTTAAACTGATGACAAAAATACCTGTAGGATTTGCAGCTGGTTGGAAAAATACAGGTAACTTTATGCTTCCAGTAGGTACTTTTGTCACCCGCGCGTGATTTGCGGACTCGACTAGCACTAACCACTGCACATGAGACTGCTGACTGACTGGCTCACTCAGCTCGTGCATGAATC
>NW_005871397.1:583468-611428 GCF_000147115.1 Myotis lucifugus | reverse complement strand
TTTCCCCCCCTTCCCCCCCCCCCCCCCCCCCGCGTGTCCCAGGCCCGCCTGCGCTGCGTCTCCCGTCGCCCGACCGACCGCCACCCTCCACTTCAGAACCACTTCTTCAAAATAGACTCACCCAGGTCGAAAACTGACTTCTGCGCATGGGCCACAAAGTTTCAATCGCACTGTACATGAGCGCCCGCACGTGGTATTTTGTGGAAGAGCCACACTCAAGGGGCCAAAGAGCTGCATGTGGCTCGGGAGCCGCGGTTTGCCGACCACTGGGCTAACTTCTCCTTGAGGTTTCAGCTTAAACATCACTTCCTCAGTACAACCTTGCTGATCTCCCAGGTTAGATCAGTTTTCCTGTATAATATCACCTTATGCTTTTACTTTGTACCACCAATCTCTATTTAGTAAATTATTAGTGCAATTATTTTTTCAATCTCTCTCTCTTCATCTATCTATCTGTCTATCTATCTATCTATCTATCTATCTATCTATCTATCTATCTATCTATCTATCTATCTATCTATCGCTTCAGGAGGCAGGTGAAGGCACCACTTAGCCCAGTACTTGACCTGTGGTAAATCAAATGACTGTTGAATAACTGAGTGGGATCCAGGTTTAAGGATGGATAGGATGGCTTTATTTTGAATCATGTTAAATCATGAAAGGGAAAGACATAAGGAGAGATATCTTGCTAAGTAGTCAGAGATGCAGGATCCGGCACAAGCGAGGAGGTGGAATTAGAAAAGTAAATTTGAAATCATCAGATCTAGTCTATTTAGTGCTGTTTATCAAACTATAAGGAGGCATTTTCCCGAGGGAAATGGGATTTGAAGCCAGAAAGATCTGCTCCGAATTCTGGATCTCTCATTTATTGGCTCTGACATTGGGCAGTTGCTGAAACTCTCTGAGTCTCCTTTTCTTATCTGTAAATGGAGAAGATGCCTATCCTGTCAGGCCATTTGTATGCAGATAGACTATTATAAGCTCTTCTGTTTGTTTGACTCAAAAAACACTTTGAGAAGAAAGATATCCCTGCTTTACAAACAGAGACAATGGCAAACACATTCCTGGTCATCCTGAACTCACACACACTCTTTGCACAATGAAAATCAAGATTGCCATCTGGGCTTAGGAACAGAAGGGCTGGGGGGCCTGTTGTAGGCATTTTTTTGTTGGTTGTTTTAAATTTACCAAATACTTCTATTGTGCTTACCACAATCATGCATGGTCTTAAGTGCTTTGCAAGTACTAACTTTAATCATCTTAACTTCATAAGGTAAATGCAGTTAGCATTCCCATTGTACAGAAGAGGAGACTGAAGGACAGAGAGGTGGATGGAGTGCCTCGCCCAAGGTTTAGAGCCAGTATGTGGCAGAGCCCGGGACCTAGCCTAGGCTGTAGTGCACTGCTTCTGGCTAACTTTGTGATACTTTTGGGCTGGCTTATATTAATCTTTATATTCACCAGGACTTGAAGCCATCAAGAAAGCCTAACAAATTGGTAAAGCGTGTTTTTGTAATCTTATTATTATACTTGGAAGGAAGATAAATTTTTAACCAAAGGTGCTCTCTGCTCGGTTGTGTTAAAGTGTGAGTTATCAGTAATCAACTGTTTCTAACGTAAAAAGGAAGTGCTAATATAGCTGCTTGCTGATTCAGTATTGGTTTCATACTGTATGACAACTAAAATAACAGCCCTGAAGGGTAAAAATAGTACAGTCACATGAAGCATTAACCGTCCTTTTCCGAAACAGAATTATAAGGCCCATGATGTAAAGGTTAATTTTTTTGTTGTTGAAAAGAGTAGATACTGGTCATTTCTATTATGTCCTCCTGTAATTTTAGGGAACTGTTTGTCATGGTCCAAGGAAGAATTTCATTCATGCCATTTTATTTTATAAGACACAGTCAAATTTGACATCAATTCTAAGATCTTTCCTGGCATTTATTTTTATTTTTTAAAATATATTTTATTGATTTTTTACAGAGAGGAAGGGAGAGAGATAGAGAGTTAGAAACATCGATGAGAGAGAAACATCGATCAGCTGCCTCCTGCACATCCCCCACTGGGGATGTGCCAGCAACTCAGGTACATGCCCTTGACCGGAATAGAACCTGGGACCTTTCAGTCCGCAGGCTGACGCTCTATCCACTGAGCCAAACCAGTTTCGGCTTTCCTGGCGTTTAGATGGTAGGTGTGAGGGTCTTTCCTTAAACAAAATTGGTGGCTTTTGCTTTTATTTTCCCTAAAAGGACTAATACTATTTGAAAAATAATATTAATAGTTACACTTATCAAGCCCTTACCATTTGTCATCCTTGTTCTGAGAGCTTAACATGAATTGACTCTTAATTCCTACACAAATTAATGAAGTTCTGGTGCTATTATTTATCCCATTGTATAGCTAAAGAAACTAAATAAAGCACAGAGACGTTCAGTAACATGTCCAAGGAGATATAGTGAGTAAGTGGCAGAACTGGGATTCAAACTCAAACATTCTGGATCCACAGTCTTTGCTCTTAAGCAATCAACTCTTGTTAGAGTCCTGCTGGTTCTTAGTCTAATGAGATATGAAATATGTAAAAATAAAGTAAGGGCCCTAACCGGTTTGGCTCAGTGGATAGAGCGTCGGCCTGCGGACTGAAGCGTCCCAGGTTCTATTCTGGTCAAGGGCATGTACCTTGGTTTGCGGGCACATCCCCAGTAGGGGGTGTGCAGGAGGCAGCTGATCGATGTTTCTCTCTCATTGATGTTTCTA
This sequence comes from Myotis lucifugus, assembly GCF_000147115.1. Lineage (NCBI taxonomy): Eukaryota > Metazoa > Chordata > Mammalia > Chiroptera > Vespertilionidae > Myotis > Myotis lucifugus. The sequence continues at coordinate 608,674 of NW_005871397.1, read as the reverse complement.
ACTCTCTATCCTTCTCCCTTCCTCTCTGTAAAAAATCAATAAAATATATTAAAAAAAATAAAGTAAGGTGGTTTGTCCATTTATTTTTATTTTTAACTTATTATTATTTATTATTAATCCTCACCCTAGGATATTTTTTCATTGATATTTAGAGAGAGTGGAAGGGAGGGGGAGAGACACACAGAGAGAAACATCGATGTGAGAGAGACACATTGATTGATTACCTCCCTCATGCTCCCCGACTGGGGCTGGGGTAGAGCCTGAATCCCAGGTATGTGCCCTGGACTGGAATCAGACTTGGGACCATTCAGTCTGTGGGCCAATGCTCTATCCACTGAGCCAAACTGGCTTGGGCTATTTCTATTTTTTAAAAGCTACCCAGCATTTCTTCCTCTGAAAAATAATAGCATACTAAGTAACAGAGTCAGGCTCAGCTTTCTATTTTAGCAGTCTGGGCCCTGGCATGACAGAATAGAATTATTTAATGTCAAGGTTCTTCATTGCCCTGAAGATTGAGTACATCCCTTAGCATTACATACAGAGCCCTTCAGAATCTGGCCCCATCCGCCCTCCCAGTCTCCTTTCCTGCCTCTTCCACCTGTGTCCCTCAGTGCATTTGAACACACTGTCACACTGCCATCCCCACACCCGCTGTGCTCTTTGGTAGCTACACACCTTTACTTGTGATGTTCTCTTTTCTCCTTTCTTTGCTGGGAAAGCCCTTATTCATGAGTCAAAACTCAGCTCAAAGAGGTACCTCCTTGGTGCAGCCTTCTCTGACTCTTCTTCTGGAAGAATTATGTGCTTCTTCTTTGGTTTTCCACTGCATGTTGTTCAGTGATGAGCTTTTCACACTGCCCGTGGGTAGTCATCTCTTCCCACTCAGTTGGCAATTCCTGAGGACAAGAGCAGATGCTACAGAAATGTTGACTAAAAGAGCTGAAGGGGTTAGGAGGTCTAGGGAGGTTAATAGAAAGGTGTGGGGGTATTTGAGTTGATTCCTGATTTTGTTTAATATCCTGTCTACATAGTATAAGATTTTTTTATTTCAGGACACAAACTATTCAGGATGACCTGCTTCCTTTCCTAATGAGAAATGAAAAGTTTACAAATTGGCCCTAGCCCTTTTGGCTCAGTGGATAGAGCGTTGGCCTGTGGACTGAAGGGTCCTGGGTTTGATTTTGGTCAAGGGCACATGCCTGTGTTGCAGGCTTGACCCCAAGTAGGGGGCATGCAGGAGGCAGCCAATCAGTGATTCTCTCTCATCATTGATGTTTCTATCTCTCTCTCTCCCTTCCTCTCTGAAATCAATAAAAATATATTTTAAAAAGTTTACAAATTGTGAAGTTCACAATCATGACATCCGTGAAACATTAATTTGGCAATCAAAATAGTATATGATATAAAACAAAAAGACAGCAACTACAACAAAATGCTGTTGTTCTAGATTAACTGTCTAATGTTTTAATTTGGCTGTGTTAAATTCAAATTCTAACATTTTCCTGGATTGTCCATACCAAATACTGATTGAGTTCTGACTGTTCCGAGTGCTGGTGGTGACTCCACCACATGGACGCCATGCCCGTACCTGTGAATCATTCATTCTGCCGTGGGCGTCAGGTGTCCAACAAGAGTCCCACTAACAGTAACGGCATTCATGACCTGCAGAAGCTAGAAAAAGTACAGGCGGCTTCTGTTTCAGAGCGTGAGGCATTTGAGTAGGACCAAAAGGTACTACATGTGCATACCATTTGAAATCACCAATATTTGATCATTTCTGACTTACAAAAATGGCAGTTTCTATGGTTTGACCTAATTCACCTTATGAATAGATAACAGAAGCCAATAGAAACTCTCTTTCTGAATCCACTTGAAAGCCTGTGCTTGGTAATATGGAGGTTTCAGGTATGCTCAGTGCCGTTACTACGGTTACTCCTACAGGTTCCTCGAAAGCCTTCCAAGACTGTGATGTGCTACCTCTGCACCCCTGGAGGGGAGGCAAAGGGGTCAAGGAAGAGAAAATTCAACAGATTATGCCCCCACTGCAGGTGCTGCTGGGCTGGCAGTGAGTGGCCTGGCTCCTGGGCTGGGGGGATTTGTATTTGGCATGGAGGGGCATCTCTCGGAGTGTCCATATATTCTGCAACTCGGATTAATTTTTACTAGAGTATTTGAGAGTTAAGTGCATCAGCAATAGCAAACGAAGAGGGCATGGATAGTTTAATTGTGGCCCCCAGCTGGGATAGCCAATAAAGAGAGCTCTGCAGCCTGGAATTCTGTATCTTCACTTTTTCTTGGTCAGTTGGTTTAGTCTTAGTGCCACATTTGTAAAATGCAGATGCTGAATAACTCCTGATTTCAGCAAGGTCAGCAGTACCTATAATTAATTATGGAGATCGATGGTTGCAAGAGGCGGTGTAAACATGACCTCTAAGACAGTTGTGTAAACATCAGGGATTGCTGTTTCTTCTTCTGAATCCAGGGTGCACATTACCATAGGATGGCCAAAGCTTTACTAGTAGCAGGTAAGTAATGTGCACATCCCCACTTTTTACCAGTTTATAATGGCACATTTCTTTCTGTATTCTCATAAAAAATTGTAAGTAGACCCAACTACAACTTTGATCAGGATTTCAAAATATGTAATGGGAAGAAGTATTTTTGACTTTTATTATGGAAAGTTTCAATCATATTCAAGAGTAGACAGAACAGTACAGTGACTCTCATGTACCCACCATTCTACCCAATAACCCTGACTCATACTTCCCCCACCTCCATTATCTTCAGCAGAACCTTACTGCTGTCACCACACCTCAAAACATGTCAACAGAACCTCCTTGATGTCATCCAGCATACCCAGTTCATGGACGAAATTGTTTTAAAAATAATTTTATCTCTAGCCCTAGCCGGTTTGGCTCAGAGGATAGAGGGTCAACCATGGACTGAAGAGTCTTGGGTTTGATTCTGATCAAGGGCACGTACCTCGGTTGCAGACTTGATCTCCAGCATTGGTTGGGGCGCATGCGGGTGGCAACCAATCAATGTGTGTCTCTCACATCGATGCTTCTCTGTCTCTGTCTCTCACCCTCCCTTCCACTCTTCTCTAAAAAAAAAAAGAAAAAAGAAGCAATTAAAAAATATCCTTGGGTGAGGATTGACCAAAATAATAATAATGATTTTATCCCTAGAATATTCCCACCGGAGGGGTTGTGCTACAAAAGTTTTCCAGAAATTGATCAATTATAACACAAAGTGAATATTCCCATAGAAACCCTAGTAAAAGCAGTGATTTGAACCCATTAAGCCCACAGAACTAGGCATTTCTGTATACTTCTCTTTGAATATGTTACTGAGAGGAGAACTGATGGCCAATTCATCTTCTCTTCCTAGAGACTTCGATCTAAGGTACATGTTTTCTCTTTCTGGCCAGCGTTCTCATGGTGATTCCTTGTCCCCACGTCCACCTCCTCACTCTCCCACTCACTCCCCCTTTCATTCCTCAAAACCACCCTAGAAGCAAAAGAAGGAATTTTTCCCAGCGCCGCCAATGATCTTTTCAGGGGGGAAAGTAGGAGGGGTTTTTGCTCCCTGTGGAGCGGCCAGCATTACAGGGAAGCTGCCCACATATGCAGTTTAATAACACATAAAGGTATTTAGATAGCAAACTGCAGTGCGATCCCTTTAACACGGAGAGAACTGGAGAAATCTGTGTGGTCCAGTAGAAGAAGCTCACTTAAAGACCAGGTTAATGCTCCCCTTTTCAGGACCCTAGCAAAGCTCAGTTCCATTTTAAATCAATGGTGTTTCCAATTCATACTTGCTTTCCATTCACATCAGATAAGCAGAGAGAGGGGTTTTTCTGAGTGGAGGAACTGGTCTGGTAGGGGCCATGTGGAGGTAAAATTCCCTAGAGGCTTTGAGCCTTTCTAATTTTCTACTGCCCAGAACCAGTCCTGCCTGTAAGTCCTGGGTCAGCCTCCTAGGGTGAGGCTGTGGGGCCATGGTCACAGGGCTTTCCTGCTCCCAGAGCTGTCATTATCCCTTCATCAGTCCATGTGGCCATGGCGGGAATACTGGCGCAGGGGTACTGGTGCTGCAGCAGTAGGTTCATGCCACGTGCACAAGCCACAGAGCATGTCACCGTGTGTCTGCATTACTAGTTGTCACTGCCACCGCCACGTATTCCGGAAATTGAGTTTTCTATCGTGCTTTGCTTGCTGAGCACCCACTCTCACCCACCAGAAACTCACAAAGCTTATCTACCCAAGTTCCTCTTGATAAGAGATTGTGTTTGTGTGATTGTAGTTGCTTCCACTTTCATAAAGCTATAAAGTGTCATTAAAAAACAAAGGCATCCTGAGCACCTGAAGTAGCCACCGAGGAGCCTCAGGACACGCACACACACTCACACTCACACTCACACACAGGCACATGCATACACATTCACACTCACACGGACCCAGGCACACAGAATCTTTAGTACAGATGCAAAGTACTACTTACTAGTCAGTGTTAACCTTACAAACCCAAGACTGAAATCTAGGTTAAAAGTGCCTGCCTTCTCTTTTGCTGCTTAAAAAAACAAGTTGAGATTTGCAGTGACGTCCCATGATTGCCATCTCTGTGGTTGAGGAGGGTCCCTGACGGTGGCTATGAGCATCTCTGAGGATTGTAACGTGACGGTGGAACAAAGGGCAGAGGAAGCAGGGCCTCTTAGGTCCTGGAGACTCTTGGCATGCCCGTGCCCACCTGGTATGGTATAAATAAAGCCAGCCACAACTCTTCTCTGAAATGGTTTAGTCAAGAAAAAGTGATGGCTGTGACTGGATGTTGTGAAAGTAGACCTGAGGGAGCCCTCCTCCCCACTTAGCCGACGCCCCTCCTATTCACTGATGTCTTCTTTCATTCCTTGACTTATTCACAAAGTCATTGGGCCCCTGCCATGTGCCAGGCTACCCACACCAGGCACTGCTGTTGGTACTGAGGAGGCAGGTGGGTGTGTCTTCACTGAGCTTTGTCATGCCTGCCTCAAAGAAGGTGGTGATGAGAAGGGAAGAAAGAAGAAGATATGATCAGGCACCAGTTTGGGGGAGGGGGGAAGTGTTCAATTTATTTTTTAACCAGAAATTCATATAATACTGGATGAATCAAATGAATGGATGAGTTCTCTCTCTCTTGGGATAAATCCTTCATTTAAATGAGAGCTGATTGAGTGCCTGCTTCTGGCCCATTATAAACTGAAGTTATTTTGTTTAGTCGTTGTACCTATTGTTCTCTTTCGTTCCTTTTATTGTTTGTTCTTTTTTAAGTCTGTGATTTAGAACACTAAAGTTCTAGCAAAGAATTTCATAGTTTCCAACATTTCCCAGGTTTCAAGGTCCCTGAGGGCAGGGACCATATTTTTTCAACTTTATTGGGGTATAATCAATAGGAAGTAAATTGCCTATATTTAAATTGTATTATTTGATAAATTTTGACATGTATATAGCTGTGAAACCATCACTATCATAAAATAATGAACATATCCATCACCTCGTAACATATCCATATCCTCATACCTCTTTGTATTTCATACCTCCCCACTCATTCCCGCTCCCCCTAGATAATCACTGATCTGATTATTGATTCTATAAATTAGTTTGGATATACCAGAATTCTAGAATAAGCAAACTCATATAACATGTGCTCTTTTTTAAAATGCTCTAGCTTTGCCCTGACCGGTGTTGCTCAGTGGATAGAGCGTCCGCCTGTGGACTGACTGAAAGGTCCCAGGTTTGATTCCGGTCAAGGGCATGTACCTGGGTTGTGGGCACATCCCCAGTAGGGGGTGTGCAGGAGGCAGCAGATTGATGTTTCTAGTTCTCTATCCCTCTCCTTTCCTCTCTGTAAAAAATCAATAAAATATATTAAAAAAATAAATGAAAATACATTAAAAAATAAAAATAAAATGCTGTAGCTTTTTTCATCCAGCATACTATTTTGAAATACAGGAACCTCGTTTCTTGAACTTAATTCAAGAAGGTTCCAGAAGGCTGTTCGAATCATTTTTTTTCCTATTAGAAATAATGTAAATTGAATTAATTCATTCCAGACTCCCAAATGATTCACTGTTTTAACCTTTCTTATATACAGTACATGTCTATTGTGCTGTTTAACCTATAAATAAACACTTTAAAAACAAAAAGGATGTGAAATGTAAATGAAAATTTAGCAAAAAGGAAATGTACAGTAAAAAAATGAAAATGTCACAGTAATTATAAGCAGCAACAAAGGCAAAAAAAACCCCCATGAAAATATTCACAGCACAATATCCTGAGATTTTAACAGTGATAAACTGACTCACCTTTGTCACCTGAGAGATGTGTGACTCATCAGACAAGCAACAGCATGAAAGGGTTTTCCGGTTGAGAAGCGAATTGTTTGAGATGGGAGACATTCGAGAAATGAGATTCCACGGTACATCCATTTTGTCTCACCAGTATTTCACTTTTTAGTACTCTGAAGAATTCCATTGTCTGGCCATACCACAAATTTTTATCTTATTCATCTGTTGATGGACTTTTGGGTTGTGTTCAGTTCTCTGCTATTACAAATAAAGTTGCTATTAATATTCTTGTACATGTCTTTATGTGGTCAGAGGCCTTCATTTCTCTTGGGTAAATACAGTGCCTATGTTTTTTAACTTTCACATCTGTTGTGTTTAGCACATTATCTAGCATATAGTTGATGCTCAGCAAATATTGTCCTAAGTAGTTTGCTGGAGTGGAATCTTCCTGCATTTCTATGGTAATTGATAGATAGGACTAAATTACTTTTTAAAAATAACTATTTAAAATATTGTTTTGTTTCAAGAGAAAGAGTGTTCTGCTATTATCCTTTTTCTCTAGTTCTGTGATATTTTATGCACTACAGTCAAGTTTAACTGTCTACTCCTGTAGTTTTTGAGTTCTTGGAATATTTATTGAAATCCTCCAAGGGTAAAGTGGAAAAAAAAGCTGATATATTAACCTAAAGAAACAGTGTAAAAGCCACTAATATTTAAAAGATCTCTGTTAAATCCTTTTTTCTGGCTGAGTTTTATAACAAATCAGAGACTGCATGGTTGAAAAAACTAAGAATCTATTTGTGGAGGAAAAAGTTTAATACGGAAATATTTTAGAATTCTTATATTTAAAGGCACAAATAATTATACTGAATAACTTATATTAGTGATTACATTGGGCCGGATATTGTGCTGAGTGCTTTATGAGCATTAATTTATGTAACCTCATGGGGCAGTACCTGGCCCTCAGTGCTGTTTAAACGTTATTTATTATTATGTTTACTATTTGAATCTGAGTTAATTCAGATGCTCTTATTTGGTATTTTTAAGTTCACCCCAGAGAATCTCATCAGTCTTACCTATGCTGCCTGATTCAGAGCCTAACTCCCAACACCAAGTTTCATATAAGTTATTTCCCAGTGAAACATTTCCCCATGCACCATTCTAGGCAGGAAATGTGTCCGGGTGGGAAGTCTGCCCCAGAAACAAAATGTTGCTATAAAAATTCATTCCCTATTTCTGCATTTTCTGATATTGAAACTTGATGGCGGTAGGAACAAGTAGGCATCTGGGACTCGTGCCAGAATGCTTGTCACTGAGGAGAGGTGGCTAAGAATCGTTATGTGTAACATTCATGGGGGTTCCAGCTGAATGTATACCTGTGGATCGAATCCTGCTTCACAGAAATCAATTAACTCATGCAGTGGGAACCATACCAGGCAGAGCAGGTGCTGGAGGAATACAGTGACAAATACAAAAAATCAAGAACTCTTAGACTTGGATATGAAGAGATATTTTAACCCAGTATTGCCCAAACCTTAGTCTTTATGCATATGACTTACATTATTTTGACATATATTTGTATAGTAATGTAGTAATTTGCTTAATGTTTTCCTTTGAATAATTTCACATTTATTCCTTAAATACACTGATTATTAAAAGAAAACTGTATAAGTAAGTGAAAAACCATTAATAAAAGGTAACCATAAAACTAAATACAATAAATGTTTGTTCAAATCCCACCTGAAACCACCTCAGTTAACAACATATAGCGTGCTTTCGGATATACCGATTTAGTTCAACATGTTCCTTTTCTGGATACAGAGTCTGAAGTATTGAGCAGCTGAGATATGGGATCTTCTTACTCAAGGTAGCTCACTACCTTAATATACAGTCCCCTCAAACCCAACAAGTTTACACAACAGAAGGTTTATTTCTTGCTTACGTTATGTTTAACTACCTTCCACATGGAGATTCAGGGATCCAGGCTCCTTCCATCTAGTGGCACCATTGTTTTTGTTGTTATTTGTTTGTTTTATAAACTGCTTTATTGATACATAATTCACATACAATTCACCCCTTTAAGTTGTGCAATTCAGTGGTTTATAGTATGTCCTCAGAGCTGTGCAACAATCAATTTCAGAACATAGTCATTACCCCAAACAGAAATCCTGTACCTGTTAGCAGTCCAAGACTACATTGGCTTGTAGTCTTGTCTGGTGGAATCTTCCACTGGGTCTTCTACATCCAACTGGGAGGCAAGGGAGGAGATGGAACATGGTCAATGGGCGGAAAGTTTTAGAGGCAGGCAGTGGAGTTTCACCACTTCCATCTCCACTCCCTTGGCCAGAGCTCAGTCCTGTGGCCTTGCCTGAACGAATGGAAAAATGCAGCCTATCTGGGCACTGAGGGAGAAGAGGAAAACATGGCTATCTCAGATCACTGGCACCGTCACTGCTCCAAAGCATTTGTAACCTTTGGATTGAATGTATTAATTCTGGAATTCCTTGAATTGGGAAGTCTGTTACATGAAACTTATGAAGGATCCACATACATTTATTTCTATATAACTCATTCCATTTTTTACTAATTTTAAAAATTAAAATAGGTAAACCACTTTTAGATTTATTTAAAAACACTTAAATGTTAGTATGTTTTGCTTTCAACTGTCATAAACATACCTGGTACCAGCTTTTAGAAGTGTCTTGGGGAGTTGGGAAGAGGGTTTGCCAAGAGTATAGCAAAGTCATAAGAGGAATGACCACTCAGGAAAAAACAAACAAGCTAGAGCTAAAGCTTTAAATACAGTAAAAAACACAAACAAACAAAAAACTCCAGAAACTTTATAATAATTTACATCAGCACAGTCTAATATGAAGTTTATTCTGTGATTTTAGAAATGGAATTTTTTGCTTTTTGATTTCTTATAAATTTATAGAGATTTTTCAACATCCTGTTTTTATTCTGGATATTACATTAAAAGTCATCATCTTCATAAATCTTCGTGCCCATGTCTATAACTACTGGCTTCTTAATGTAAATGTGCTTTTGTTTGTTTGTTTGTTTAAAAGCATTTTACAAAATGTGAAGCTCCTATGTCAGAAATTCTGATTATGAGCTGGTTGAAGGGAGGAAAAAATATTAGGATGCCAAGTTTTCATTTTTACTTTCTTTCATTTTTCACCAGAATTTAGTCATTGGTAAAGAGAGGGCATTTGATTATAGAACCGTCAAGTTGGAAATGACTTTATATTTTATTTATTCTACTTCTCTTGATACCAGGAAGGTCTCCATTAAAATTATTCCCAATAGCCACAGGAGAAAGGCAAAATCCCCCCGAGGTTTTCCTTGTGTCTCCTGGCTGACGTGTGCTGCACTTGAGTTCTATTCTTTTAACTCTGTTCTGAGTGGAAAGGGAAGAGCTACCCTCATGCACAGAATAGGCTTTTTGGCTCATTTGCGATTTTTAGTGTAGAATGTGCCATATTTCTTCCTTTTTCAAGAGTTAATTGGAACTCCTTAGCCTTTTAGTATTGACCCATCTGAACTTTTATTGTCCGTACCATCATTCCTCTCTTTAACCTTAACAAATGTCTGGTTGTAAAATCCTTGAGGTTAAGAAATTTTGCACTTTTAAAAAATCTCCATTGTGATCCCTTGGTTTCTAGGCCTTGCTGAAGGTAGAAGGAAGCCGTAATCAATCTTTGGTGAATGTGGCTGAATGAAGATCGCGTTGGCATGTGGTGTTAGCAGTAGGTGTTGGTGCTGTCCATCTGCCGAGGACGGCAAGTTCTAGGAATTTTATTGATATATTATTGTATGTAATATGTATTTTGTCTGTATTCTCTGGAGCAGCGGTTCTCAACCTGTGGGTCGCGACCCCTTTGGGGGTCGAATGACCCTTTCACAGAGGTCTCCTAAGACCATCGGAAAACACATATATAATGACATATTGTTTTTGTGATGAATCACTATGCTTTAATTATGTTCAACTTGTAACAATGAAAATACATCCTGCATATCAGATATTTACATTACGATTCATAACAGTAGCAAAATTACAGTTATGAAGTAGCAATGAAAATAATTTTATGGTTGGGGGTCACCACAACATGAGGAACTGTATTAAAGGGTCGCGGCATTAGGAAGGTTGAGAACCACTGCTCTGGAGGGTCCCTTGTCTCTAAACTCTGCCGTGCCAGCAGCCATCCTTGGGGTTGTATTTGTGGCCTGTTTTCCTTGTTGTGCCCTCTTGAGAAAGAACAGGCTGAATGAACACAAAACAATGTAGTGGTGCCAAATGGAGGCCTAATGACAGGATGGCAGGGTGTGTGCAAGCAGAGGTTCCGTGGTTGGAATTGAAAGGGCAGGAGAGGGCATCACAGGGCACAGAGCACGCGGACACCGGAAGAACTGGCTTTGGGAGAGGGTTTCAATTGCTGCAAACAACCCTTCCGTCCATCTCACTCAAGTAATGGGGTTCATTTAATCTTATTTATTGTATAGCTCCATTTGTATTTAATTTGTGAATGGCTTTGGTCTTATAGTTGTTAAGAGCTATAAGCATAGGGAATTTCCACTGAGTTTATGTTTGTACTTAGTAAAATGGTATCAAGGTCTATGGGGCACTTAAGAATTCAGGGTTGGAATGAGAGGTCAAATCTTGGTTTATTGGGACCTTTTTTGGTCTTATTATGACTTTTGGCAAGCTAATTATATTTTCTAAGTTCTGATTTTTTAATCTGTTAAATGGGGTGGCAAGAGTTCTCCTGTTATATGAAGATTCACTGAGTTACCCACATGAATAGGTACAGTGCCTAGTTCATAGTGAGTGCTCAATACTTGTTAGATTTTGACACATAATAATTTTCTTTTTTATAATAAGCATCCAAAAATATTCCAGCTTGAGAGACCTGGAGTCAGGCAAAGGCTTTTGTGATATTGAAAGATCTGGGTTCAATTCTGGCTCAGCCTCTTAGCCAATCTCATAACTGCTCTTTCCTAACAACTTCTCGGTGTTGTTGTGAAAACTAATTAATAGTAAATGTTGCCATTTAGGGAGTGGCTTTCCCAGGCCAGACGTTGTGCTGAGCACCTATGTATGCTTATCTTTATTCCTGTTAAAAGCGAAACAAAGTGAGTAGTATTATCCTATTCCTACAGAGAAAGGACCTGAGAGGAGACAGCTTGCTTCCGCCATAGGGCTTCTGAGTGGCAGAGCAGAGGCTAGAGTCAGGGTCTGCCTGTCTTCAAGGCTCGCGCTCCCTATCTGAGGTCCTATTGCAATGCAAAGGTGATGCATGCAGTCAGTTCCTGCTGTGTCAGGCAGCTGGGAATTGCCACATTGGGAATAAAAGTTGTGATGGGAAAAAGGGAGGGTCATTTGCAGTATGGAGGAAAATTCTGGTGTATCTTTCACTGTGCAGAGTGGACATCCAGGGGGAAGGGTGTGGAAGGTGGACATGAGGCTATCTTGAAGATTAACAGCTGACTTCTCAAATTCACCTGGGGCTGGCCCTGGATACTTGTGTGTCTTTAAAAATTTTAAATTTTGTTAGTTTAGTATTGATATTGATATTTTAAAAATACCGAGTATTCTGGAAATTAAAGGAAAACACTGTACCTTGTCAGACTTGCTGGGGGACAGGATCTCAAGCTTTGTGAAATGTTCAAAAGATGTGCAAGAAAGGAGATATATATATTAGAGGCCTGATGCACGAAATTCGTGCAAGAGTAGGCCTTCCTTTCCCAGGCTGTTGGCACCAGCTTCCCTCTGGCACCCAGGACCCTGGCTTTCCTCTGGCTGCCAGCAGGCACCCAGGACTCAGGCTTCCCTCACAGCCCTGGCTTCATCCAGAAGGTCATCTGGTCTAATTAGCATATTACGCTTTTATTATTATAGACTAGAGTCCCAGTGCACGAATTTGTGCACAGGTGGGGTCCGGCTGGCCCAGCCCCAATTGGGGCTGATTGGGGCTGGGCCTTCTGGGAGAGGAGATGGCAGGAGGTTGGCTGGCCAGGCTGGCTTGGGGGAGAGGCTGAGGGCGATTGGCTGGTGGGCCCTGCCACAGATTGGGGTGGAGGGGCTCATGGGGGGTAGGGCTGGCCGTGGAGGGGCTATGGGAGGTTGGCCGGCTGGCTCCACCTCCTGATTGGGCAGGTTTGCTGGCCCCAGTGGATGTCATAGCAACGGGTCGCTGGCTATACATACATATATATACATATACATACATATATATTATAATATATATATTATATATATATATGGCCTATGCATGCTTGTGCGCACGTGCACACACGCACACACAGAGTGTCACTCATACTTCTTTGCAGACCGGCCCAACATACTGCTTAATATACTTCTACTAAATGCCAAGCAGTCTTCTCAGCTCGGAGGATTCAAAGATGAGTAAGAGGAGGTCTCAGCTTCATTGGGATTGTTAGTCTAGTGGGCAGGGTGAAGGCTATAGAAATAGAAGAAAAACTTCACGTGAAGAAAGCAATGATCTTGAATATTTCTTCTTGGGCCGCAATATTAGCAATAATATATAGCACACATCAGTGATCATGAAGTAATTTTCTTATCGAAGGAATTCTGAGAAGAAGTAGAGATAAACTGTATGCTGTGTGTCCTTTCTCGGTATTAACTGCTTAACCAAAGTGTGAGGGCCAGGTGTGAAGAAGCAAGGTGTTTGGGGTGTACATGGCTTTTCTATTTTTGGGGTGTACATGGCTTAACTCAGGGTTTCCTAGGATGAGTTTCTTATTTTTTCCACTAGTCAACTCAAACAGCATTCCCAGCCTTGCCTTCAAACCTGATTCTCCCTCAGTAGTCCTATTGTGGTTATGGTATCTGTCTACGGCACTCAAACTCAGAATCCCCGAGGCTCCTTAACTGCTTCTCCCCTCTTAAACCCCAACTCTAATTGATCACAAAGTCATGTGGACTCTACCTCCTAATACTCTGGCATCCCTGCTTCTCTCACCTTACGTATTGGGCTCACAACCTCATTATCCCTTACCTGAACTCTTTAAAAAAAATTTTTTTTTATTGATTTCAGAGAGGAAGGGAGAGGGAGAGAGAGATAGAAACATCACTGATGAGAAAGAATCATTGATCGACTGCCTCCTGCACGCTCCACTCTGGGGATTGAACCTACAACCTGGGCATGTACTCCGACTGGGAATCGAACTGTGACCTCCTGGTTCATAGGTTGAAGCTCAACCACTGAGCTAGGCCAGCTGGGTCCTCACCTGTACTCCTGTAGCAGTCTCCCCGCTAGCCACCTGCCTTCACACATCCCCCACACTGCCATTAATATCTTTTTGGGAAAACAAACCTCAATTTAACACTCCTCACTCCCTGCTTAGAACCACTAAGAATAAATCAAACTCCTTAGTTTGGCATATAAGCATTTTTCTAACTTGGTCTCAACCTTTTCGGTGTCATTTCCTACACTTCCCCTGCACCACTCCGAGCCTCAATCATAATTTCTTTCTGTTCCCTAAATAAATGCTTCCCCGCCCCCTCCCTCTCTCCTTCACTTTCTCTACAGGAAACTCTCCTACTTATCCTTTAAAAACCAAATCCAAATATCACTTCCTCCCTGAACCGTCTCCAGCCTCTCCTGGCCCAGTCACTGCCCCTTCTCAGCGCTCCTCGCTCCTCATGCTCGCTGACTTCATCATCATTCTTCAATGATGAGTCATCCCCCCAACCCCTCCACCCACCATGCTACTGTGAACTCCTCCAGAGGAGACCCTCAGCCTCTTCCAGAACTTGGAAGCCACTGTGCAGGGTGTCTCATCAGTGTTTGCTGGTGGGCTGGATAACGTAATGAAGGAGCAACCTAAATTTGAACTTTCATCCTCCAACTTCATAGCGAGGTATTTGGATCAATAAGCCCAAATATTAGTACAGTAACATAATTATATTAATTAACATAATCACAGAACATGAACTCAGGGGGTGTAAGTAAACGCACTATAAAAGTCAGCCCCTCTTCTGTATAGATGGGCCTGCATCTAACAGCTGCCTTTAGTCGCGGGGGCAGGTGGTGGGTGGAGAAGGGTGTCATGGAAGCAGAACGTACATAGCCCGCAGCTCGAGGGCTGAGAGCTGGCAGGTGGTCCATGATCCCAGAGCAATGTCTGAAAAGCCCATGATGTTAACAGTGACTTTCTCCAGGGTTGGGGATGAAGGGTCGTTTGACCCTCTGTTGCTGTTAGTATTTTGTAAGGCTTCTGCAGTGATGTGTGACTCGTCAATAGGAGGGTGGTGCTCTGGCACTTCCTCTGCCCATTAACTGGTGCAGGCCCCAGGGATGGGGTGGGGTGGCCCTGTTTGGCCAGACCTCTCAGCACCGGGCTGCGGGTTCTTCATAAGCTGACCCCGATCGATCGATCACCTCCCCATCCTGCTGCATGCACCTTGTGCATCAGCCATCAAATCGTTTTGTTGTTGTTGTTTTTGCTACTTATTTTAGGTAGCAAACACTTACAGATATCACACTACAGGTCAGACTCTCTTCTAAGCACTTTGCAAATACTCATTTAATTCTCAGAGCTCTGCAATAGTATCGATGAAGTAGATACTGTTATAATTTACATTTTACAGATGAGGCAACTGAAGTCATTCTGGAATATGTTTTTCTTCACGTGTGCTGTTCGTTTCCTCCCTACCATGCATCAGAATTTCTCTGCCCAAATTGTCATTTAAGCCAGAGTTCCTCTGTATTCTTAGCATCTTTTTAATATACAGTACTTACTATATTTTACAGGCTCAGGCACAAATAGGTTTACAGTTGTTTGTGTGGAAAATAATACAATAATAATACAAGAATAAACTCCGTGTTTCGCATACTCACAACTGTAAACCTACTTTTGCCCCACCCTGTATAATAAATACTGTTTTTCTGTCTCAGAGGTAGAGATGGGAAAGTTGCTTAATTTTAGTGTCTTCCCTCTGTGAGATGTGTCTGGTATCGCTGACCTCAGAGTGTCTGTGAGGATTAAAGGACACAATAGTTGGACTCTTCGCTTAGGACGTGAGCTTCCCCGATCGGGACTTTGTGTCTTCCTGGACACCATGGCTGACATGGGGCAGGTGTGCCCTGTGGGAAACTGAGGGGAGGGAGAGAAGGAAAAACAGATGACCCCCCAACTCAAGGCCACTAAGGGAGAAGAGTGTCGGCACCCCCAGATGTCTCAGAAAGGTGTGAGCGATGACCACTGAGCAAAGGCGGTTGGGTTTGTTCGTGGTGATGTTTTTGAGAATGGCTTTAGCAGGCTGTGGTGACGTGGGCTGCAGACTGCAAGTGGTGAAGGAGGAGTGGGCGGGAAGGAAATGAAAGGCTGAAGGTGCGATCACATTTTCTTTCAGGAAGGGAAGAGAAGGTTTGGGTCATGGCAGGGCCAGAAGAAGGGCTCTTGGTGTGGCTGGGAGAGGAGGTGGCTCTAGGCAGGGGAAGGACATGCCTTGGAAGGGCATGGCTGGGGAGAGTGTCCCTCCCCCTCTCCTGACCACAGCTCAGTCCATGCCCAGAACCCTGACTGCCCCCTTGGGGACTTGTCTCCACGAATTCTGTCACCTGCTTGCAGCTGGGGCATCCCAGGGTCCAGTGGACATTGGGGTCAGCTGGGTAATGTGTGTCAACAGTCTGAGCTGCATTTTCCTCATCTGTGAAAGGAGGGGAATTATGTGAGTGAAGTACCACCTACAGTTTCTTAACTGTTGTAGCCTTTTAATCTCCTAGAAACAGGATGAAAGAGGAAAGGGAAAATCTTAAAATGCTTTGGACCTGCAGGAGGAGGGGGTTGGGGTGTGCGTGTGGGATGGCAGCTCTCGTCCCCATAAAGTCGTGGGCAGTTGTCCCCTGTGAGAAGGGCACTGGGAAGGGTCTGTGTTCTGATGAGACCCTGGGTTCCATGGAGGACACCAGGTTCTCTCTGCTGGAGACGCAGAAGAACCGAGATGTGGCAGTGAAGGTCTGGCTAAGTGTTAAGGAGACAGTGTTGTTTTTTGACCTTCTGCAGCCCAGCATGCAGGAACAGGGAAAGGAATGAATAGGGGTGCAAAAATGTGAAGGGATGTGTGGGATTAGTGAGGCGGGGGGGGGGGGGTAGAGCAGGGGAGAAGGGGAGAGAGAAAAAAGAAGAAGAGGGGAGGGGAGGGCAAGGGACAGGAGAAGTACTGGTGAAATGACCTCCAGAGAGAGCAGTCTAGTCAGATGGGAGCTGGTGGCCTGGGGCAGTTGGCAGGTCTGAAAGTTCTTTGGTGGCAGTGAGGGTGCTGAGCAGGTTCCTGGGAGCGGGTAGGGGGCTCAAAGATTGGGGCCAGAGGGGCATTTCAAAGTATTAGATGAAGCAATCTTGAATGACTGGGGCCAGGGAATGGCTGAGCTACCCCCAATACTACACTTCTTCATTTGTCTATTTTTTCTTCTATTCTGTATATCTACCCCCCATCCCGTCCCCTGAGTAGCCTTGGTCTTTATACAGCTTTATCTGTGGCATGTCTCAGTTAATATTATTCAGCGAACATTCTTTATTTCTACATTGTATTTGCAATATTTTTAATGGATACAGTATATCAAGTTATCTTTGCACATACTATTTTGTACTCCTTTGGATTTTTTCCTGGGATAAATTCTCAAATGTGAGCTTACTCATGTGAGTAATCTCAGTTGGTGTGAATGCTTTTTTTGGTGGGGAGACGTGTCTTGATATGTCATTCGGTGTCTGCTGCAGGGAGATTTTCCGTGCAGGGGGAGGGAGGGCAATAGGGGAGAAAGTAGAACCTTCAATGAGAGTCTGAGTAGAGGCTTTATGAGGACGTGCTAAGGCCACCTTGCGTCCTCCTGGTTCTGTGTGCTGGAGGGGACAGGTAACTGGCTACAGTTTGCTTCTGTAATTGATGCTATCTTTATTAGAAATGCAGACTTTTAGGCTCCATCCCAGACTTACTGAATCAGAATTTGCTAAACAAATTATCTAAGTGATGCACCTTAAGGTTGAGAAGCCCTGCTCTTAATTCATTACCCAGAGAACTGAGGAAAATATTAACCAATATAGCACATTGGAGAGTTACTTCCCAGTCAGCAGTGGCCAGGTAATAAACTCTTTGTATATGTTCAAGAGACAGAGAAGCATCGATCAGACCGTCAAACCTCAGAGGGAAGGTAGGGGAGGGTGGGGGTAAGGGGGAGAGATCAACAAAGGACATGTATGCATGCATGTAAGCCTAACCAATGGACACAGACAACAGGGGGGTGAGGGCATGAGTGGGAGGGTAGAGGGGTAATGTGGGGATAAGGACACATATGTAATACCCTAATCAATAAAGACATTTAAAAAAAAGAAAAAAAAAGAAGTTGAAGAAGGGGGGCGGGAGTACATGGAGAGGGCTCAATGGGAGAAAAAGGAGACATATGTAAAACTTTCAACAATCTACACTAATAAGAGACAGAC
The DNA here is from genome assembly GCF_000147115.1 of Myotis lucifugus. NCBI lineage: Eukaryota > Metazoa > Chordata > Mammalia > Chiroptera > Vespertilionidae > Myotis > Myotis lucifugus. The sequence goes on along the minus strand of NW_005871397.1, from coordinate 590,883 downwards.
ATGTAAATTGACCGTACCTCTGCAACACCACACAGCCAATCAGGAGCGAGTATGCAAATTAAACCAACAAAGCTGACAAGCCTGTGGGCAGCATGGCGATGACACAGGCGTTCCACACCGCCCCAGCCGCTCCAGGCCTCTGGGCAGCATGGGAAGGCAGAAAGGCGCCTCCGGGCTGGAGCGAAGGCAGTGCCGACAGCCAGGGGAAGGAAGGGCCATTCTTGCATGAATCTCCGTGCATCGGGCCTCTAGTAGAGAATATAAAAAAAAAGAAGTTGAAGTTAAGATGCATGTCTGAGATGGGAAGGCAACAATGAGAGGGAGTCCATTGTTCTGTTCCAGAGTTTTTGGGGGGCAAGAACAGAACCATTTCATCTTTAGAAATTAAAGGATTTAATTATTTTGATTAGAGTTCTCACAGTGTTGGTGTTTTGAATAATTTTAAGAAATTATAATATATTGAGTCAGTGATTTCATGAACAAATACTACCATTAATCACATTTTCTTATATCTTATGATTGTAATCGTTCTTTTTTTCTTTCTTTCAACAGAAAAAATACAGAAAGGGATTTATTGATGTTTCAAAAATAAAGTGTGTGGAAGTAGTGAAGAATGATGACGGTGTCATTCCCTGTCAAAATAAATATCCATTTCAGGTGAGCTGGCATGTTCCGTGGCAGCGTAGTTCTGGGCTTTTAGTCATACTGTTTGACATTACAGTTTCCTGTCATTGCTTTAGTGGTTGATTTTTTAAAAGTTCAGCTTTATTGAGGTATAATTGACACATCGGAATGCTATATATTTAAGGTGTAAAATCTTGATGCTTTGATATATGTATATACCCTGTGAAATGATCACCACTTCACATACCATTTTCTTTATTTTTTTTGTGTGGTGAGAACATGTAAGATCTACCTTCTTAGCAAATTTCAAGTACACAGTACAGTATTGAGAACTGTAGCCACCATTCTGTGCATTAGATCCCCAGGACTCTCACCTTGCATAACTGAAACACTTGGTACTGTTGGTGGCAACAGTAGCACCATAGAGTCAGACCAGACCTGGGTTCAGCAACCTCTGTACTTGAGTTCTGGCTAAGAAAGAATTCAGAGCCAAGACTCAACCTATAAACCAAAGCTTATTTAGAAAGTCACAGAAGTAGAAGTGAATCGTAGAAGAAATGGGCTCAGGAAACAAGCTACAGAGGCAAAAGAAGGGGCCCTTAGAGCTTACGGGAGAAGGAAGGAGAGAGAGAGAGAGGAGGGAAACTCAAAATTGGGGTGTGGGCATGCTACCTAGTGAGAGTCATACTGGGTCCTCTGCCTTGAGGATAAAATTATCTGAGGCCTCAGGGGAGGATTCCATAGAATAGCGGTCGCCAACCGGTGGTCTGCAGACCACTGGTGGTCCCTGAGGTCCGATGGTTGGTGGCCGCTGCCATAGAATATTCATCAGCTCTCCAGGTGTGTCCTTTCAGGATCGCGGTCTCCCTGATTGGTTGGCACCAGGGTCATTAGTCATTGCAGCTGGATCTGATGTCAGCCGTGGCATCCCTTGTCTGGATTTGCTGCTTTTCTGGTCCTGGAGCTGAAACACAACCGAGGCCTAGATGTATCTGATGTGGCTCAGAACCTCATGTCTTAGGGGCTTAGTGCTTAAGGGCTATTCTCTGGCCCCTTATCCATTTCCCTCAGGGCATCTACCACAAGACTAGCAACATGCCAAGGGAGGAAAGGTCAGGGGAAGATCAGAACTGCCTGGCCAGCACTATGGGAGGTCAGGGGGTTAAACTGCATGACCAGGGGTATGCTAGGGGAGGAAAGGTTACCCTTGGGGCTAGGTACTTGTTTTCACAGTTTTGCTTGTTGCTAGGCACCCGGAGCTTTCCGCCTGGTGACCTTATATGTACCTGGCCCGTTGTCTTTTCTCTGCTCATGCCTGTCTAACTGCCTACCCCAGTACCCTTTGACCTACATTTCCCCATTTTCCCATCTCCCAGCCCCTGACTTCCACTGTTCTATTCTCTGCTTCTGTGATTTTGACTCAAATTCCACATGTGAGTGGGATCATAGAGTGTTTATCTTTCTGTGTCTGGCTTATCTCAGTTAGTATACCAATAATGTCCTCCAGGTTCATCCATGTTGTTAAGAATAATAGGATTTCCTTCTTTTCTTAAAGCTGAATAATATTCCATGGTATATAGACACACCACCTTTTCTTTATCCATTCATTTGTCTGGATATTTAGGTGGTTTGCATATGTCGGCTATTGCAAACGATGCTACAGTGAACACGGCAGTGCAGACATAGTGTCAAGATCCAGATTTTATTTCCTTCAGATAAATACCCAGAATTAGGCTTGCTGAATCCTATGGTAGTTGATTTTTAGTTTAATTTGTACTTTGATAGTAATTGTTTTTTCATAAACTTTTTAAGTCTTGGTTGAAACATTAAATAAATATTTTATTGATTTCAGAGAGGAAGGGAGAGGGAGCGAGAAATAAAAACATCAATGATGAGAGAGAATCATTGATTGGCTGCCTCCTGCATGCCCCACCCTGGGGATCCAGCCCAAAACCCAGGTATGTGTCCTGATGGGAATCGAACCGTGACCCCTTGGTTCATAGCTCGATGCTCAACCACTGAGCCATGCCAGCCAGGCTACATGTTTTTGGCCTGTTAGATTCTACCAATGCCCTGAGTTTCTAAGCCCCAGACCTAACGTGCTATTTATTATTCAGATTGGTCCTAGAGCAATTAGGAGAGGGAGTGGAGACTGAGACGGAAAAAAGTGGGGTGAGGTGTTTTCTGTGAATTTAAGAAGCGGAGAAGGGGCAGGAGCGAGCCCCTGGAACAAAAATGAGATTCAAATGCTGCTTGTGATGCAAAATACATTAGCATTGCATGTCCATTAAAGTGTGCCTTTTAAAAAGGTTATGTTTTTCCATGTTTTCCTTCACAATGATTCTTTTATAGAAGGGAGGTGAATACACTGTCTCATTTATGACAGGAAACTGAGGTTCACAGATGTTAAATGACTCGTCCAGGGTCATTCTGTGAATGAGAAACCTCCCTACAACGCACATGTCCTGTCACTCCCAGGGGATCAGTGTGGCATCCGGAGCATCCTTGTCACTCCCTGCCAGTCACGGTGCACACATGCCCTGGGAGCCAGGCGTGCAGAGTTGGACCCTGGTATTCAGACCTTGAAGCAGGCAGACAGGACATCTCTCCAACACCCACTCACCCCCTCTCTGGTCGAGGACATTTTTATGCTTTCCTTTGGGTAGTGAACATCTCCTGTGTAAGTCGCCTTTTACCCATAGCTATGGTCTCACTATGTGCTAAGGGGAAAAGTTGCAAAAGTGTTTTCAGCCCTAACTGGTTTGGCTCAGTGGATAGAGTGTTGGCCTGCGGACTGAAGGGTCCCAGGTTCGATTCCAGCCAAGGGCATGTACCTTGGTTGCAGGCACATCCCCAGTAGGGGGTGTGCAGGAGGCCGCTGATCGATGTTTCTAACTCTCTATCCCTCTCCCTTCCTCTCTGTAAAAAATCAAAAAATATATATATATATATTTTAAAAAAGTGTTTTCAACATAGTAGCACAGTGGAGAGCTTGGTTGTTTTTAATTGCTACTGTGAATTTATCAGTTTACATTTGAAATAAACGTTTACCAGTTGGGGAGATTAAGATATTCAAGCTTTGAAGCGGCATCTGGCTTATTTCCACTCTGGTGAGAACAACACACTAGGAGGAAGGACTACAATTAATTTTCTTTTTCCCAGTCCTTCATTTTAGATCTGTCATTTCTTTGCTTGAAGAGGAGGGACAGTGTGGTGCTTAGAGAGGCAGCTCTGAGGCCACACCACCTGATTTGCCGCCGATGAGCTCTGTGACCTTGTGCAGGTTTAACTGCTTTTGTGTCTCTTTCCTCTTCTGAAAAATGAGAATAATAATTATACTAGCATTCACTTCCTAGGGTTGTTGTGAGGGTTAACTAAGGCGATATAGAAATAGTTTAGATACACAGTGAGAGCAAGATGAGTGTTAGTTGTGTTGCTGGAGAAAATGGGTCCTTGCAGTGTTGCGAAGAAAGAATTCCAAAGGGCACACATGTGGGAGAAGTTAAGCTTTATCGGGGTGAAAAGAAATATGCCCTCGGGGATGTAGTGGGCAGCAGCTGTCCCGAGACCCTTACTAATCCCCCATGCACTTTCTTGGTTTCGGAAACAAGCAGGCTTTCTTTCAAACTGTCCAATCTTCTCCCTGAATCTTCTCCGGCTTGTGCTGGCCCTCCCCCCTCCAACCCCTTTCCTGGATTTTCCAGCGTTCTTTGCCTTTATCCTATCCCCCCCGCCCATTTCCCCAGCTAGACTCCTCCCCTTTGTGTTGCCATTTGGGCTCCCTCTGCATATACCTTATGGCCCTGCTTCATCATCTGGCTTCTGTTGTGCATGCCTCAGCAGAGGTATTTCCCACTGTGTCATCCTGCCCCATCCCATCCCCAGCGCACGGGCAGGTTGTCCCGGGGGAGTGTGGAAAGCAGTTCTTCCTGTCTGTTCAGGGATCGGCTGTCCCTTGGGGAGTCTGTGAAACTGCCCTTCCTAGTTAATCAGGCTTAAGTCTGATTTCATTTACTCCCTTCTTTTGTTAATAACTAACTAGCTAGCTAACTAACTAATTAACTAACTAACTACTGTAATAGCTATTGTTATTGTTGTTATTGTTACTTCTCTTACTGCTGCTATTAACACTACACCTACCTCAGATCTAGAAGTCAGCCCAATTGAAATCTTGTTCTTGATTAGGAATGTTAAGTGCATATGTAATTGTGTGTGTCTACGTGTGTGTGTGTGTGTGTGTGTGTGTGTGTGTGTGTGTGTGAGAGAGAGAGAGAGAGAGAGAGAGAGAGAGAGAGAGAGATTTCATTTGAAGTTTAGCAGAGAACCACTCCTATCACACTTCTGATGGCTGCTAGACATTTGCGGGGTGACAGGTGGGTGTGGGGAGCTACGGTTCTCATGGTCTAGGCTCAGAATTAGAAGTTTTGCTTTCCAAGAGAAAGAGATCTGCCATGCACACTTTGGATCGGTTTAGAATGATGAGGAAAATATGAGAACAGGAAGCATTCCACCCAGAACCATTTTTAGTTGTTGAGATGAATAAATACAAGAAAAATTAAAAAACCGCCTTAAAAATGAAGAAGAGGTAAACGTGAGCTTTAACTATGTGATTTAAACCAGCAAGATTTAAAAGGTAAAAAATACTCTCTTATTTTATTAAGTATAACCTAAAGTTCGGGTTGTAGTTTCACATCTTCACAGTGAAAGTTTGTATCACCTGCAGATGCAATGCCGCAAAGAAAGAAACAAAAAAAAAAGGGAAAGCAAAGCAAAGCAGAAGTAGACATTTTCAAAAGACACTAAGAAAGAAAAAGAGGTTGCTTCCCAGCTCAGCATATTCTCGCCCAGGAAGGAACAGAGAACACAGGAGGAGGAGCCCGCTGCTTCCTTAGCTGAGTCTGCTGATGGCACGGGGGTTCCCCAGGCGGTGGCATTTCTTTCCTGAGTTTTGAACCCAGATCTGTCTGTCTAACAGCTGTTAGATGCATTGTCCCTGAAGGTCTCTTGAATAAAGGAATGAGTGGATGAAGATGCAAATAGGAGGGAGGGTAAGGACTAAGGATTGTTCCTAAGGGGGTGGTGGTGGGGGGTGGCTTCTGTACCGCAAGGTCTGCAAAGCTCTTCCCTCCCTGACACTGTCTGCTCTGGCAGGATGACTCACCGGAAGATGAGGCATACACTGAAGGGACATGGCTCCCTGCGTGCCCTCTGCCCCAGTCAGCTGTCTCCGTGGGTGACACGGAGGTGGCCTCCAGGTGTGCTCGGGGGTTTGCTGAGAGAAGATACTGGACCCAGATAGCTCACCCACCGGCTTGCCTGGGATGCCACATTCATGGTCATCTTTTGGGTTGAGGGTGCTATCTGTAGATATTTCTTTATAGGAATACAAATGTCCCAAGTTAGCTAGGTAATGTATCTAGTCTTGGTTATCAGAACTCTGTGTTTGGATTGGTTTTCCTCTGATTGGCTAGCCTTGAACAAACTTTAACAGCGTTACAGGCTCACCATACTGTCAAGAGGTGAGCTTTGAGGAGAAGTTAGACTGGACCCCGAAAAGGCAGATTCCAGCAGGGAACTGGTCCAGGGGCCCCATGAAGGTGTTTGGGGGAAACAGGAACAAGAAGGGCCTTTGGAGGTCAAACAGATCCTACTCAGATGACATAAGCTCACCTCCCTTAGTTTTCTCATCTGGAAAATGAGGGTCCTGTTGCTAATAGAGACATGGGCTGCCACAGGGATTAAATGGGCCAGTGTGTGTAGGTGCTTAGCCTGATGTAAAGACCTAGTAAAGTGGATTATTGTAATGAATTATTACCACACACCCAGGTTTCTGGAAGGTTCAAAGCCCTAGCAGTTCTTTCCAGATAACCCTGTTCAATTCAGAATGACTGTTTCATGGTACATTTTTACCTAATTCTTAGGTACAGAGTTGATTGCATTGACGAACCTGGGTAAGATTCTGACACCCATTTCCAATGTGTGTTTTCTATGTATGTATGTATGTATGTATGTATTTATTTATTTTTAATTTCTTTTATGTTTATTGTTGAGAGTATTACAGATGTCCTCTCTTCTTCCCCCTTGACCCCCACCAACCAGTTCCTGCCCCACCCCAGGCCTTCACCACCCTATTGTGTGTTTTCTAACACACCACCAAGTAATTCCCTGACACCTGCTAGGTGTCTTACAATTCATTTCAATTCTAACACTATCTGACCAAAGACAGCAGCAATCCCATAGGTTAAGGGCTCAGTCTCTCAAGACTGGTCCCACTTTAGATGCCAGTCGCAACCCCAAGTTATCGCCTGTGCTGCTGATCAGAGGTTTCCTCAGTCTCCTCTTGAGTAATTTGCTTGAGTCGCTCAGAGGACTCAGAAATATTCTACTTACTAGCTAACAAGTTTATTATAAAAGAATGTGACTCAGGAGCATCCAGATGGAAGAGATGCATAGGACAGGGCATGGGGAAAGGGCATGGTGGTGTCATGCCCTCCACTCTCCCCACATCTCCACGTATTCACGAACCCAGGAATTCCCTGAACCTGCTCCTTTTAGGGTTTTTATGGAGGCTTCCTTGTGTAAGCATGATTAATGACATCATTGGCCATTGTTGATTGAACTCAGTCTCTAGTCCCTCTCCCCTCCCTGGAGTGGGGGTGGGGTAGGGGGGACTGGAAGTGCCAACCCTTTAATCACAAGGTTGGCTCTATTGACAACCAGCCCTCATCCTTAGGTACTTTCCGGAGTCACCTGATTAGCACACAAAAGACATCTTTGTCACTCTAGCACTG